>NC_133783.1:39150489-39349423 GCF_003597395.2 Chelonoidis abingdonii
AACAATATAAAAACCTATATTGTCTTATACCTGTTCTTACAACTGGGAAACAGAAGATTAGAAAGCCTGAAGGTAGAGAGATCCTCTCTCAGAGCCGAGAGAGCACTAGACAAAGAACACACACCCAAAAATTCCCTCCTTGAGCTTTGAAAAATCCAGTTTCCTTTGGTCAGGTGTTTGGTTGCCTTTGTTAATCCTTTACAGGTAAAAGAAACATTAACCTTTAGCTATCTGTTTATGACAGCACCCACTCCCCTACTTGAAAGACTTCATTTCCCCTTTCCCAGGTCTCACTCATTATTTTTTACCTGTTCTAATATGTGCAACACTCACCTGTTTCACACAGGACTGAATTCATCTTTTGTGTTTAAAACTTAATCTTAAAGTAGCAGAACATCAAACAGGGCTTCACCCCTTTTAGAGTAATTAAATGCTTAAACATTAAATTATGCATATATTTTGTTTATAAAATTGCATGTAACGCTACTGCTGTAAAAATCAGCCCATCTGTATGTTATGGCAAATCTCAAGTTGACAATAAAACCTCTCTCAAAAAGAGAATAAAGGGGGAAAAAATCAAAACAAATTTAACTCCAGGAAGAAAAATAATATAGAATAAGACATTTCTCAGGACTTATTAAGAAAGTAAATAGTACTTTTACTGAATCATTACATTGTGAATACCTTTCATTTGGGCCAGGGAGCATGAGTCCTACGTTACTACCATGCAGTATTCTTCCCCTGCTAGCATATTTCTAGTTAGTGCTGTTTGTGTAACCATTTCTCCCAACGTACCAAGGCCAAAACATGGAATGCAATGTGCACCAACATCCCAGAACGAGAGATACACAATATTATTCACACAGGAAACTTACATGACTTTGGGATTCACCCCTGAAATAACTCTTTCTATAGTCTCAATTGCATGATTTTTTGACTCCGATTAAAATAATTGTCAACAATAAAAGTGAGAGAACATCAAATTTATGTGGAATGCAGGTAGCTTTGGAAATAAAATAAATGATGATCCTTGAAATGAGACCTTTGTATCATAAGAGACCATCCAGATCTTTCACCGTTACTCTGTATTTAATCATTCTCCTTCTCTGGCTTTGTCTCCTGTTTACCACTATTGCACATAGGCAGCAGGTTATATACGTTTGCGGTGCTTGGGCTCCAGCAATATTTGGAGCTGGGTCTCTCCCCTAGCCCTGCCTGGATCGGGCCCCGGCCCCAGCCCCCGCGGGTCCCCCCTACCCCGCCGCCCACCGCGTCCTGCCTGGAGAGGTCCCGGCCTCCGTCTTCCACCCCCCCCTGGTCCCCCATCTGCCATGTCCCTGCCTGCTCCTGCTGCCAGAGAACGGCTCCCGGTAGAACTACTGTCTGGTGCCCCAGGGTCCTAGCTCCTGCCACCCGCTAATGGCAGGCAGGCTGCCCTTACCCTGCTCTTCTGCCCTAGCCCTGAGCCTCTCCAACGCCCCAAACCCTCATCCCCAGCCAGAGCCCTCATCCCTCTGCACCCTAATTCCCCCCAGACAGAGCCCTCATCCCTCTGCACCCTAATCCTCATCCCCAGACAGAGCCCTCATCCCCCCGCATCATGAACCCCTATCCCCAGCCAAGCCCGCATCCCCCTGCACCCTAATCCTCCGCCCCAGCCAGAGCCCTCATCCCCATCCAGAGCCCTCATCCCCCTGCACCTGATCGTCTGCCCCAGCAGAGCTTCATCCCCTGCACCCTTATCCTCATCCCCAGCCAGAGCCTCATCCCCTGCACCCTAATCCTCTGCCCCAGCCTGAGCCCCCCCGCAGCACGAAGCCCTCATCTCAGCCTCAACCTCATTCCCCTGCACCCTGAGCCTCTGCCCCAGCTCTGAGCCCCCTCGCATCAATGAACCTCATCCTAGCCCCAACCCTCATTCCCCTGCAGCCTGATCCTCTGCCCCAGCATGCACACCACCCCCTTCCTACATACACCCCCACCCCCAACCGAGCCTGCACCCAAACTCTGTCGCAAAGCCTGCATCCCTCACCCCCTCCTGCACACCCACCCCCTGCCCCGGCCCGGAGCCTGCACCCAGCACCCAAACTCCTTCCCAAAGCCTGCACCCCTCCTGCACCCTAATCCCCAGCCCAGGATCTGCACCCTGGACCTCCCCCCTGAAACCCCGCCCAGAGCCTTAGGCAGGTGGAGGTGGAGTTTGAGAGGCGGAGTTGGGGGGCGGGTTCTGGGCACCACCAAAATTTCTACAAACTTGCCTGCCATGCTATTGCATCATATTAATAGTGCTGAACTGTATCTCAGGCACAAGTTAAAAAAGAAAAGAAAGAGGGTTTGATTCTCTTCTCAGCTGCAATGGTGTAACCAGTTTACTGTCATAGAGAAAGCTAATCTTTTTCTATTGCTTAGCACTCTTTCTAGGCTCACTTGTAAATTGTTCAGGGATTCTGGAGAAAAAAATGCAGTGTAATGAGACATTTTAAAAATTAAATGAATGGTGACTATGTCTCTAGCTTTTTATGTGGAAAATATTTAGCATGTATATTTAACATTTTTCTCGTTACTTATCTTTCCAATAAGACATCTGCAGCAAAATAAATGTTTATAGAGACTGATAATGTGCCTCCCCTACTGTGTTCTTCAACCTCTGAACTAGCTCAAGTTTTTCCTGGGAAAAGGGTGCACATAAAAACCTGATCCCCTGTATCATCTTCTCATTGTTTCTCCCAATGACCTGCTCCAACACAGCTTTGCAGAATGTGACTATTTATTGAAGGCACTGTACAGTAGGAAGAAATCCTTTGTCTCTTGAAACAATTACATCTGTTGGATTGCTTCTGAATTTGCTAATAATACTGATGATTTTCCATCAAAGTTTTTATTCAGCAATTTGAACGCTGTCTATTGTTACTGCTTTTTTTGTATTGCTAGAGAGGAGTTTCTGATAATTTAATCTTAAATTAGTTATGTTGATGTCCTTCTGTTATGTGCCATTTCTTGATGACTGTAGCCTCAATGAATGCTGATTACTCTTATTTGTATAAAGTAGTGCCTAGAACCCGACAAGGTACATCTTCCATGCTGTGCATTGCCATTTATCATTGTTCTTTATTTTGTATCTTTTCCAGTTTTCAGTGTACATGACAGTGTTCCTACCCAAACCAATTTGAATGGCTATCAATCAAAGTTCAGTGAGACACAGTATCAAATACTTTACTAAAATCAAAATAAGTAATTTTTTCATTTTCTTGTGCTAATTCTGTAATGCTATCACGTTTGTCTGGAAAGATTTAGTCTTTAAAACCTATATGCTGCTCACTGAATCTATTGATCTTTAAATGTTTACGAATTTTTTCCTCCTAATAACCCTTTCATTAGGGGCATTGCCTGTTGAAATAAACATTTCCATGTGTTGCCCAAAAGTTTATTTTAACATCAGTGGTTCTGCATTTATTATTTAAAAAACTAACTTTCTTTTGCAATTGTTATTTAAAAGATGTAAGAGAGAGAAAATGTAGGCTTATTAGAGCAATTTTTGCTTCCATTACAAACTCAGCCTGTTTGGAGATGTGGAGAGAGGTCTATACGTTAGTGCCTTCCCCACTTAACTACCAGATTAGTAGTGGAAGTCAATAAGTAAGCTCTAATACCTTTGATTTAGAAAGTTTGGGATCCTAACGGAGTGCTGATCAATAAAACTACTCCTTTAGATACAAATCTTGATACAAGAAATGTTGTTGCACTTTTTGCTTGTCCTTTATGATGTATCAGAATGGCCTCAACATTTGCTGGAGACATATTTTTTTTTTAAATTTGGGTTTACCTTAGCAATATCAGGAATATCTGCTCTTGCCTTCCCTGAATTTGAATGGAAGGCTTAATGGAGAACTGGATTAGATACTCTGAGTGCACATACCCCACTGAAGTCAATGGAATTTTTATCACAGAATTTGATCCTATGCCCACTGAATTCAAAGTGCTTTGTTAGCTAAGGGCCAGTGCGTTCATCACCTTGACGAATCAAGACCAAAGAAAACCCTTCTCCGACGTAGGAGTTTGAGTTGAACAGGTATTAACAAACAAGCACAATGTAGTTTAAAGAGTTGGATTAAACATCTTCTTCCTCCTTAATTATTCAGGGTTCAGTCTCCAGTGATGTCACAATCTTCATTAGTTTTCTGGTTTTCTAGACTAGAGGATCCTCTAGGTATTGATCATCTAATGTATTTTCTGCTGTACTGATAAGAGATCAGACTAGTTTGAGCTGGAAAACAGGTTTTCAAACATGCTGTTACATTTATTACTTTGAGAACTGTGGGGTTGATAGAAAGAGCTGAAAGGAAGGCCCCACTGGGGAAACTAATTAATGGCTGTGAGAATGTTATGGGAACTAAAGTTATTCGGTAATTCATTTTATATCCTTCCTATGGATGCTATAAATCGTAAGGCTCTGACTTCAATGGATATGACAGTTTTCTCAATGAACCTCAGTTGTGTCTTTTTCCTTTGGGAATAAGGTTAACTAGATTTATGACAGTGGCTTGGGAGAAAAAAGGCCTATCGTTTGTCAATCTTTTGCAGATTTAATTAGAGTTACACAGGCTTGAAGTGCAATACTGATTTCATTGACAAAAGGGCATAAGGATTAGGGTTATTGCCACCTCATTCCCTGCCACTATTTTTTTATTAGAGTTGTATTGTGTTGTCAGGGCACTGGAAGCCAGGTTGTCTTTTAGTCCTTGTGAAAGCATAAGAACACAAGAGCATAAGAATGGCCTTACTGGATCAGACCAATGGTCCATCTAGCTCAGTGTCCTGTCTTCCAACAGTGGCCAGTGCAAGATGCCTCAGATGGAGTGAACAGAAAAAGGAGATTTCCTTAAAATGATCCCTGTCATCCAATCCCAGCTTCGAGCATTCAGAGGTTTAGGGATACCCAAAGCATGAGTTGCTTCTCTTTCTTGGCTAATAGCTATTGATGGCGCTATCCTTCATGAATTTATCTAATTCTTTTTTGAACCCATTATACTTTTGGCCTTCACAATGTCCCATGGCAAAAAGTTCTACAGCTTGACTGTGTTGTGTGAAAAAGTACTTCCTTGTGTTAGTTTTAAAATTGCCATCTATTAATTTTATTACAGAAGAACATAGGAATGGCCAAACTGGGTCAGACCGAAGGTCCATCTTGCTCAGTGTGCTGTCTTCCAACAGTGACCAATGCCAGGTGCCCCAGAGGGAATGAACAGAACAGGTAATCAAGTAGTCCATTCCCAGCTTCTGGCGAACAGAGGCTAGGGACACCATCCCTGGCCATCCTGGCTAATAGCCATTGATGAACCTATCCTTCATGAATTTATCTAATTATTTTTTGAATCCTGTTATAGTCTTGGCCTTCACAACATCCTTTGGCAAACAGTTCTATGCGTTGACTGTGCATTGTGTGAGGAAATACTCCATTTTGTTTGTTTTAAACCTGCTGCCAATTAATTTCATTTGGTGACCCCTAGTTCTTGTTCTATGAAAAGGAGTAAATAACACTTCCTTATATATTTTCTGCACACCATTCATGATTTTATAGGCCTCTAGTATAATCTTTCCTTCCTTGTGTCTCTTCCAAGCTGAACACTCCCAGTCTTTTAAATCTCTCCTCATATGGAAGCTGTTCCATACCCATAATCATTTTTGTTGCCCTTCTCTGTAGCTTTTTCCAATTTGAATATATCTTTTTTAAGATGGGTTGACCAGAATTGCATGCAGTATTTAAGGTGTGGGAATACCACGAATTTATATACTATTATTTTGATATTTTCTGCCCTATTATCTATCCCTTTCCTAATGGTTCCTAACATTCTGTTAGCTTTTTTGATTGCCACTATATATTGAGCAGATGTTTTCAGAGAACTATCCACGATGACTCTAAGATCTTTCTTGAGTGGTAGCAACTAATCTAGACCCCATCATTTTATATGCATAGATAATGTTTTCCAATGTGCATTACTTTGCATTTAACAACATTAAATTTTATCTGCCTTTTTATTGTGCAGTCACCCAGTTTAGTGAGATCCCTTTGTAATTCTTTGCAGTCTGCTACGGACTTAACTATTTGGGGTAATTTTGTATCATTTGCAAACTTTGACAACTCAACCTTTTTCCAGATCATTTATGAAAATATTGAACAGCCCTAGTCCCAGTATAAATCCTTGGCTGACCCTACTGTTTACCACTCTGAATAAATCCAAATAAATACATCAAACAGGACTTCTGTTGAAAAAGTAACCGCTCTTATTTAGAGACTCCAGCACCATTTTAAGTCATATTAAAGGGGAGAAAAGAATTTCTAAAAACTCTTTCAAATCTCTTTATTTATAATGTTCGTAATGAGTAAATATTTATTTGCCTATCAAAGTATCACTAATTTTAGCAACTTTCCTTTCAGATCCTGCCTTCAAACAAAGACGCACAGGCTTCTGAGTGGAATTTTCTAGCACCCATGTTCACAAAAAACCCATCAGCTTTGACACTTTTATAGAGCAATCTTTACCACACTAAAGCTGGTATTTACTACACATCTTAAAAAGGCTGATATGCTTGTTGCGGCAATACTTCCCAAAGAGGCTATCACTTGGAATGTAAACATCCTGCTTAATTTCCAATGCACATGAAACTCTCACTCATTCAAGAGCTAAAGTGGCTTTACTTTTAGCACTAACTCTTTCATCCAGATGTTCAGATTCTCATATATGCAGTTCGGCTGATTTGTACCTTCCCAAAGGCTTTCATAAGAAAAGATAAAAACTAAAAACCAGTAGAGCTAAACATCTTATTTGACAAGGATGACCTAGATTTATGTCTTGCTCTATACTTAGACTTGGATCTGGGTAAGATAGCTCCCTGAAATTGAACATTACATGCTGGTTTATCATTATCACTCCTTCCTCCTCACCCACCCACACACTTGTATTGATCAGGTCATAGCATTGTTGTGGCAGGCATCACTAAATATCTGTGTGTTTTAAAACTTTATTCGTAAGAAGTGTAGGAGTCAACAGATAATGAATGAGATGCCCAGGAGCCTTTTAATCTTTTAATCATTTTTTTTTTGCCAGTAGAGCCATCACTTCAACCTAAAGATACAGATAGTAGTAGTTCTTTTTGAGTCCCAATTTCACTTATGAACAGAAATTTTCTTTGGAGCTGCATACTCAGGTCTCAGTAAACACCGTACTTATTTTCAGCCACAGGAAGAATAAAAAATTATTTTTTGTGTGAAGATTTGAAATTGTGTTTGAAAATTTTCAATCCCTCCCACCCCCACCCTGAAATAAAAAAAATATAAAAAATGTTCTTGGAAATGTTATTTAAATGGTTAATACAATTTTTGATTTAGCAAATGAAAAATTTCAGTAATCATCAAATGCAAAAGTTGATAATTTAAAAAAAATAAAAAACATTTTTGTGGAAAATAATAATAAAAATTAATAACAACTTGTCCTGATGTTTTTTAAAGGCCATTTTTTGGATCCACTTTTTGTTCAAAATATGTCAATCTGTTGTAAATAAAAGTTCCCTTAACTTGTTGTGGAGAATCAATAAAATTACTCCACTGCCACTAATACAGCCTACATGAGCTATAACAGCAGCTAGGGCCTGCCTCTCTGTGTAGCTAAACTTGTGGACTGACATAATGGTGGAACCACTGGCCACTTCTCTGCCCCAGCACAAACCACTCACTCCTCCAAACCCACTTTCTGTTTTAACATCTAGACAGTCACAGCTTCTCCATGGCCTATCTCAGTATACAACAGGACCATTAAGAGTCTTCTCCTCCTCAGGTTTTCCAAGTCCTGTGGAGTGACTGCAACATTTTGACCCTGTTTGTGTGGTGAACATTGGCTATAATTACTACTGCAGGCATGCATATGCTAGAAGATAAGCAGATGCCTTCATAATATGAACATAACTTTTCTGTCTCATTCTCTTTCATTCCAAAAGATAAAAAGAATATCAATGGTTCCTCCTGGGCACAAGGGAGCTGATACAATGGAGGACTGAATTTAGTTTGTAGACTGTCATTTTTTGACCTTTGTCTTTGGTTTACATTGCCTTCTGGGGTTGATTTGATATATTCTCTCTGTGAGGGTGTTTATACTGATGCCAGCCAACTGCAACAATCTGGTCATTTGTCCTTGTAGCTGAAATGGCAGAGTTTCTCTGCTGCTGAGGCAAAATGACCAGTCTTGCAAAAGGGCTATTCCAGTTTCCTAAATGTTGATGGCAAATGTAAAATTTGTGTCTGGAACATTTGAACGTTGTCCAAAATAGCTGAAGTTGTCCTCTTTGTCAAGTTGGAAATCCTGAACACTGATATCTGCACTTTATCTGAAGTGTGTTGGCCAGGAAATAGTGAAAAGAAAGTTGGCAATAAGGCAGAACAAAAATGCATAGTTGGATTGCTCTGGCTAGGTTGTCCATTTTACTTTCAGCCAGATATGGCAGGTGATTAATGAGTGACTTATCAGCATCTGATTCCATACTGGCTTTGGGCATATTACCATCATCACAATGTATGCTTTCACCAACACCAAGGCCAACAGTGCAGCTGCATATAATATTTACCAGCAACTGCAATCAATCTTTAATGGAACTCTGAGAAGAGATGTTATCATAATCCCGGGCAACTTTAGTACACAGGTAGGAAAGGATAATGGGCAAGTACTCTTGGGAAGTTTGGTATTGGGCAGAAGAACAGGAATGGGCAGCAACTCGAGAAATTTGCTGCAGCCAATAAATGGTGATCTGTGATTTGGTCTTCTATCACCCAAAGATACACAAGCATACCTGTATAGCCCAGATGGTTTCACTAGGACTGTTATTGGTCATGTCCTTGTTAATGATTATTGGCGATTAACAGTCACTGAAGTATGAGTTCACAGAGATGCTGAACTTGACACAGACCATTGACTTCTGCTGACATAAGTGTGCCTCTGACTTCAAAGCCAGTTAATGGTACAAAATTAGTCAGATTCAACTAAAAACTCTTATTACAGGCAAGTTATCAGCTGACTTTCTGTTCTGACTGCCATCAAAGCCTTAGAAACAGAAGTCTCACTTCCTTTGTTATCTGATAAGAAACGACATTGTTTCAGGTAATCAGTGCTGACCACTGTGACTTTTATTTGTGGGGTTATCAGCCCTTCAGATGTCAGCCCTGGATCAGTGAAGAGACACTTACAAGTGGAGCTAAGAAAAAAGTGAAACTAAAATTTGAGTTTTCAATGACATATTTGTTATTTTGTATATTGGCTTGACTTTGTAACATCGTTGAGTCCTTGTGTAAGAAAGATAAGGAATCCTTGTGGTCAACTGAAGCAGCCAGTTTAGAAAAGGCAGCTACCAGAAGTGATTTTTGCACCCTTTATTAGTCTTTGCAGTGTCAGTGGGGGAACGTGGCACGAGCTTGTCCAATAAAGAATCAGGATGGCAGCATCAGGAAGAGTCTGCAGGATCAGTTGCATCAACGGGAAGATCATATCAAGACATTTTTCAAATGTCTATCACCCAGCAATCCCTCTTCCATTTGAAAAGGGGCAGGAAATTCTGGTAAAGCCCTCTGTGACATTGCACCCCATAATGCTTTATAGAAATATGCTTATGAGTGTAAATATGACATAACTGGAATATGTTTTACACTAGATATGTCATGTAACATATCTTTGCAAAGGTTATGTTCTACTGAATGGATTCATCCTATTCATATGCATGTTCATTTTTATATCTGAAGTTATGAGCATTGGCTCTATGCTTGTATTTAAAGTGTTTGCTATAGGAAGCACATAAGGCAGATTTAGTCAACATAGTGTAAAGGGGTTATTCAAGTAATTGGGATGACTTATCTAACAATGGATCTTGGGAGATGCCAATTCACATCTAAGCTTTCCTGGGAATTTTCAAACAAACATATAAACAATGGTGTCAGCCTGCAAAAAGCTGAATCATTTATAGACATGTGACTTGCCCAGGTGACTGCAAAACTCCATCTTGTGGAGGAGTTTTACACAGGAGAAGAGAGGGGTTTCCACCCACAAGAGAGACTATATAAGCCCCTGGAAACGCCTCCATTTTGGTCTTCAGCTGGCTCAAGAGAGAGCCTCTCCACCCTAAAGAGTTGCCTGAAAGAAACTGCAACAAAGTACAGTAACTATGGGGGTGATTACTGGACCCAGTCTAGGAGGAAGTCTAGTCTGTAAAATAAGCTTATTGGGAATATCTTTGAGGGTGAGATTTACCTGCAGGTAATTTCTGACTGTATTTGGCTTAGACTTGTGTGTTTTATTTTATTTTGCGTGGTAACTTACTTCGTTCTGTTTGTTTTTACTTGGAACCACTTAAATCCTACTTTTTATATTTAATAAAATAACCTTTTACTTATTTATTAACCCAGAGCAAGTATGATAATTAATTCCTGGGGGAACAAACAGCTGTGCATATATCTCTATCAGTGTTACAGGGGGCAAACAATTTGAGTTTACCATGTATAAGCTTTATACAGAGTAAAACAGATTTATTTGGGGTTTGGATCCCATTGGGAAATGGGTATCTGCGTGTTGGAGACAGGAGCACTTCTTAAGCTGTTTTCAGTTAAGCCTGCAGCTTTTGGAGGACGTGGTTCAGACCTGGGTCTGTGTTTGTAGCAGGCTAGCATATCTGGCACAACCAGGCAGGGTACAGAAGTCCCAAGTTGCCAGGGAAAATGGGCTTAGAGGTAGTCTCAGCACATCAGGTGGCTGTCCCATGGGGGTTTCTGTGATCCAACCCATCACTCCCTCTTTCTTCAACCAAGAAGAGATCCAGATTGCAGTCCATAAGTGAAGCAGAGGTTTGTAACATTATCCCTAAAATATGAAGATTGTGAGAGTATAGTTGTGCCATAACTGCATAGGCTCTTCCAGACTATCTGGCATATTTATATCGTCCCTGAAGCCTAGAAAATGGGGGTCTTTCTGGCTCTGTTCAAAAAGAGTAATAAGGCTGAATGTAGCAACTGTAGAGGAATTACTCAGTTGGACTGAGGGAAAATTTTTGCTTTTGTATTAATATCTTTGAATCAATGATGCACTTGTGGCAAAGATCGGGATACTCAGTGTGACTTTAGACCTGGACATTCTGTTGCTGACCAGATCTTTACCTTGAGACACCCTTTTGAGAAGATGGCTGAATTTAATCAGCCATGTGGTCTTTACAAACTTCTATCAGGTTTTTGATTCATTGCATTGAGGAAATTTGTGGGATCTGATGTGGCAACTTGGCATCCTGAAAAGATAGTGTCATTAACAGAAGAGCTCTGTAACAGAATGGAAAGCTACATATGAGTCAATGGCAGATACATGGTGTGGATTACTATCTCAATGGGAGTTCGGCAAAGCTGTGTTGTCACCATCATTGTTCAATATCCGCATTGATTAGTTGATGGATAAGCTTGAGGAGACAGCGGTCAGTGGCATTGAGTTCATAACCATCCTAATGATGTGAGCACCTCGGTTGGGGCTCAATTCAACACTTATTGAAATCAACTGAAAGACTTCCACTGACTTGATGGGTGTTGAAGCCAAAATTAAATTAGTTTTTATAACAATTAAAAAAATAATTTTTCTATTCACATGAATTCCACACACTAAGGTTGGGCAAAAGTGTGAAGGTAGTGTTTGGCATGTTGTGTCTTTGAATACACTCTGCATAGTCTCTGGATAAGATTATATAAGATGCTACTATATGCATGCATTTTGCTAGGCCCTGATCCCACAAAGTGATCTCTTACCCTATTGGTTTCAACATACCTCCACGTAGAAGTAAGGGTCTCTGCTTGTGAGCCACTTGGCAGGCCTGTTTTAATTCGTCTGATTGCCAGTAGGGTTGAAAACTGTCAAAGAGATACAGTGAAAGCTGTTCTTACTGTTATCTGTTGAGAGCTGTTTCATCTGAGCATTCTCATCATATGAATGTATTTTTACTGGGCACAGCTGGAGGGAAGACATGCTGTATAGACTCAGACATCACTATAGCACTAATTCTTTATAACATTTGTCAACTGCAATCTGCAGCTGTGCATTACTGATAACGAAAGGGATGAATATACCTGGTAAATAATATTAGCTAGAAAAATTTAAATCACAAGTATTCCTTTGTACTAAACACATTATTTCCTTTCTCTCTCTTTTTTATTCTGATGTTTTTGTTCACATTTTAAACACGGTGAAATATTTATTAAGACCCCTTGAGAGTTTTTTGCAGATAAAAGAACCACTTCAGTTTTACATTTTATTTTTCATTTTCATGCACCTTCACACTGCTAACTTATGGCTGTGCAAAAGAATGTGCTGAAATATATTAAGCCAGGCAGTTTTTGTGATAATTCATCCCATGTTCCGGGTCAAGAGATTTAGATTACCTTCTGATAAGCTTCTCTTTATCCAACCCTCTGTACCTATTCAGATTAATTTATCAACAGTCAGCTTACTAAAGACAAGACGCTTCTATTACTCACCATGTAGCAATCTGCGAGCTTCAGGACACCAGGGCCATCCCTAGCTATTTTGGTGCCCTATGCCGCCCCACGCAGGGGGGGCTGTGGGGGACCCCAGGCCTCTGCAAAGGTGGGGGCCCTGGGGAAGAGCCAGAGCAGGGGCTGGAGCAGCATGCAACTCCTGATGGCCTATGCAGCTGACTTTGAAAATATCTCACAAAAATGGAACTTTCTTCAACCACCTTGAGTTGAAGACAAAGTCTTTGCACTACAGAGCTTTCATCCCAAAGAGACAACATACAAAGGTAGGAACAACAAAAAGCAGAGATCAATTTACATTTGGTGTTACACTTTAATCCCATCTAATGGGTTCAGTCGCCAGCACCTATTGTTATTTGTTTAGTGCTCCTATGAAGTGCCAAATAAACACAAAGTGGCCCTGAAAGAGGCAGCCAAGAATTCCTCTGTCACAGGAAGTCTCGGGTGACACAGAACTATGGGTTTTCTGCGCATAGGGCTTTCCATGCCCTTTGGAGAGGATAGACATTTTGGCCTTGCCTTCCCTGCTTTTGTACAGGAGGAAAGGAATAGATGAGAGAGTGTGTGGGATCCTCAGCCAGCATCATACTGCCGACAGCCAGTCTAACTTAGAGCAACCCTCAGGATACTCTGTGTTAATAGCCCCTGGTTAGCCCAGTATTGGAAGAATGGAAAGGTACTTGAGCCTTTCATTCCTTTTGCCTCCCTGGTCTCAGCTGCCAATCATGAACTCAGTGCAGCTGAGAACGGAGTCTGATGTCTTTAAAATATGGATACCCTTTTAAAAAAATATAAGCAGGGACAATTGGCATGTTGGTTAGAGTAAAATCCGTTAACAAATACTGGGCCTAATGATCCTCAGGCTTGAAATGAACATTTATGCTGAGCTGTGGGATCTATGTTATGTGGGTTAGCATAATCCTTTTAAAAATGTAGAATATTTCTACGGTTCATGGCAGACTAATTTACAGTACATGATTTTCTGTTGTCCTTTTTCACTATTCTTTAACCTCAAGAGTGTGAGTGGGAGAGGTACATAATCTTAAAAAAGAGCTTCCAGTTCTCTGTTCCTCATTAAAGTGCTATGGAAGTCTCACCTGGGGAGATCCTGAATGTTTACATACTCAGCCTGTGCTGTGCTCAAGTAAATTGTTCTCTGAGGCACTTATAAGGCCAAGCCTCAGTATAAAGAAATGGATGACTTTGTGCTCCATCAGATACTTCACAGAAAGCAGAAGTGAGACAAGGGGGGATGGAGGTCTATAAAATAATGAATGGTGTGGGGAAAAAAGCAAATAGAGTGTGACACTCACAAACTAATTGACAATTCTAGCCAAGGCCATAAGCACTGGCTAAGAACTGACATAATCATAGTTGGATACCAAACCAGCTCACTTGTATTTTACTTTTGTTCAAAATAGGAATTAGTTTTATCAGACTCTACTTAGTGTTTAGACTCTATGAAATGCTTGTAAGTTGCTGCATGCATTTATCTCACTTGTAACACCGGTATTCTATATGATAAGGAGATACGTAAGTTTTGCTATATAACTTTGAAAATGTTTGTTCTGAACTTGCGAACCCAGGTACAGTAATCATCCCCTCCCTCCTGTCCCCATTCAGGAGACTTATCAAGATTAAAAGGGTCATTAAAAACATCACACTGCAAAGGATTGGTGAATGGCCCTATCACACCTTGGAAATGCAAAGAAGCTTGTTGGTGGACTGGAAGACCAAATGTAAAAAGGTAAAACAGGGTCACAAATTTGTCATCTCTTTGCTGTTTGAACTCTCACAGGGCCAGAGACATTGAACTGAGGCAGAGCAGGGCCACCCAGAGGATTCAGGAGGCCTGGGGCAAAGCAATTTCAGGGGCCACTTCCATATAAAAAAGTTGCAATACTATAGAATATTATATTCTCGTGGAGGCCTGGGGCAAATTGCCCCTCCCCCCAGATGGCCTTGAGCCAGAGATCCCCAGGGGTTACCCCTGGGTTTGCCCTGAAAAACATTTTGAATTGACAGATCCCTACAACAATGTCAGGATTTAGATTTCAACACATTTGTGTGTTTATGTTTTCTTGCTTTAACTTGTAAAAATCTCTTATTTCTCTTTCCTTGTTAATAAACCTTTAGTGAGTTTATTACAGAATTGGCTACAGGCATTGTGTTTGGTGTGTGATCTAAGATACAAATGGATCTGGGAAGTGACTGGTTTCTTGGAACTGGAAGCAACTGAATAATTGAATTTTGATGTAAGTGGCCATTTATCACTAAGTCCAGCTTGCTTGGATGGAGAGAGAGACTGGAAAGTCTAAGTGGACTGTTTGTGGTAAGACTGTTATAGGGACCCAAGAGATCTCATTTGTTAGAGGCTTGGTGAAATCTAATTATAGAACTTACAACCAGTTTGGGGGGTCTGCCCTGTTTTTCACAGTCTGCCCTGAGGTAGGTGCTCATGGTTGGGAGACACTCCAGACAGTGTGACTTAGGAAAGTGTTGTTTACCCTTTCATACAATACAAAAACCAGGGGTCACCTGAGGACCTTAATAAGCAGCAGGTTTGATAGAAACAAGAGGAAGTACTTTTCCTCACAACACTTAAGTAGCCTGTGGAACTCATTGCCATTGGATGTTGTGATGGCCAAAAGCATAACTAGGTTCAGAAGGAATGGGATAAGTTAATGGAGTTTAGGCCCATCAGTAGCTATTAGACAAAAAGGTCAGGGATGCAACCTCATGACTCGGGCAACCCTAATCTTCTGACTACTAGAAGCTAGGAGTGGAAGACAGGGTGCATCTCCATAAATTGCCTGTTCTATATACTCCTCCTGCAGCTTTGATATGGGCCGCTGTCAGAGACAGGATACTGGGAAAAATAGACCATGGTCTGACCTAGTACGCCAGCTCTTATATTCTTATTCAAACTAAACTATCTTGCTTGTCAGTTGAAGGGGTGGGCTTGGTATTAGTATAACAAGTAAGGGGCTAAAACCATGTACAGCTATTATTACACTTCCCTGCCTGCACCTCAGCTGAAGTTGTTGTTGAAACATCAGCCAGAATTCTGTCTTTTCAGGACTTTTTGGAAAGCTTTACAGAGCCAACTCCCATGGCTATTGTATTCAAAACCTTAAGGTAGATGTGAATAAAGTGTGCATAAAAACTTCGTCAGCTTCCAAGAGAAATAATATCCCCTTAACAAACATTTACTTTAGTAAACACAGAGTTGGTAAACTGTATTTAGTAAATCTACCAGTGTTTTGTCCCGTACAGACTTGCACAACCCTACCACTATTACTATGCAGATTCCTAGAATGAAAAATGAAAATTGGGTTTGTAACATCTGCTTGACAATGGAAAGCTTCAGCATGTCATTTACACTTCTACACTTTAGCAGACACATATAAATACATTCTTGCCCCTCTGATCTTTCTTCAGAAATGATTTTGGAGTCTATAATTTGGCCTAAGGTAAAGTGTGTCACCTGGATTTCTTCAGAGGTTCAGAGGTAATTTGCTTTCCTTAGCACGTGATTAGGTAGATCTGATATATAGGAGGCCAGACTAGATGATCTACTGGGTCCTTCTGGCTTTAAACTTTATGAATCTACTAAATCTGCAGCCTGTATCCAAAGAATAAAAATTTTTGAAACCTAGCTTGACAGCAAATAATTCTCCCGGTCTTACATCTTATTCTGCTGCCAAGTCCATTTGAGTATTTGCTCCTGTGTATAGAACCTCTCTTCCTCCTCCAGCCCTTGAGCTGTTATTGACTCATCTCTCAGGCTCTGAATACGACCCGCACAAAACTGCCCACCCACAATGGTGGTTTTCTACAAAGGTTTTTTAAAAGCCTATCAGTCATACCTAGTATCTCAACCAAATCCCCTTCTTGGGGATGTTTGTGGGCACTTCTAGCTAAGCTCCCATTTGTATTTGTTTCCTGAAAGTGTCCAGAAGCACAGATAATTCAAACAAATCTATTTTTCCTCTCCATTGTTTCTCTCCCTTTTTTTGGAAAAAATAAAATGCTGTAGTATTAATCATGTAAATTACCTATTTGTAGTGCCTCAAGAAGTCTGTGGGTATCTTTCGGCGTGATTGGCCATTGCCCTGCAACTTGTGTGGCAATTTACATCACTGCAAAATGAGCATGAACCACAACCATTCTCATCTGGCAATGTTTTCACATTCACTTTGCAATTATATAAATTACTACCTAAGAAACAGAGCAACAGTGAGTCTAGGTCCTATGTTTAAGGCTTTGTTTACAGGGCTGGTTGAAAAATTTCAGAAGAAATATTTTCCCATTGGACAATGGGATTTCACTGAAATTCCTGCAGGTAAAGATCAGTTTCTTCAGAATGACACACTTTTTGTTCTTTTGCAGCCTATTTTGCTGGTATTTCACTGTTGGGTAACATATGTTTGGAAACAAGGCTTTAGTTAAAAAAAATTAAATTATTCCTCACATTACACTTCTGAAGCATGAGGTTTTTCCCTGTGCTATAGTCTGATCTGTTACATCTCAGAGAACAGTATGTCCCTGTTACCAAATACTGGCATTAAGGCCTTTGTTTCAGTAATTGTTTTATTCCACCATTTGCTAGAAAGAGAATGATACCCAGTCAGATATCTGATATTATTCTTTAGATATTAAAAGCTTGTTTGAATTCCATCTCTTATACCCACATTGAGTGTTTGTAGTGTTTAAGGTGATTTTCATACCAGACTTAATGAACTGTGCACACTATGAACTGTAGTTTCCTGCATGGAAAGATTATTGAATCTAACAGTTTTTAATAGCTCACAAAGGGGATATTGCACATGTCCTGCAGAGGGAATGAATGCTGAGAGCTGCATCTTTCTTCACACTAGGTATTATTCAACCAGTAAACTGGAATTTACCTAATCTCAAACCTTTCTGAAAATTAAAAAAAAAAAGGTTCCTTTTTTAAATGACTGGTACTTGCTAAACATTAATTTTATTATTACTATAATATACATACATCAGCGAGAGGCACTAGGATAAGTTCAGTCTCTTAGTTGGTTCTCCAGAGGAAGGCATCAAAAGTGGAGGAACTGATATTTTGTTTCAGACTTTACTGATGAATATTTGCACATCCAGAAATCCTTTGAGGCTCTTACAAACAACCTCACCAGCTGGGACCATCAATTAACTATCAATTAACTGAAATGATAGTTTGTGGTAAATCTGATTTTAGCAACTCTCCTATCCCCTGAATTGTAAAGCCCTAATACTGGGGCCCCCAGTTGTAAGCTCTTTGGAGCAGGGGCTGTCTTTTTGTTCTGTGCTTGTACAGCACTTAAGATAAATGTATCCTGATCCATGATTGCTACAAGAATAGAAATAAATAATATTTTTTGAGCTATGTGAGAGACCAAGTAATGGAGACCTTGCACTTGAGAGCTTTGCACTTTAGTACACAAAAGATCAGATAAAATAATAATACCCTCTTAGTCTGGTCCAGTTATGAACCATGAGATATAGAAACAAATGTGGAGCCTGTGTTTCCTGCTCAATTTAGGGCACCCCACCTACACCCTACCATGGACTCAAGGCGTGATCCGGTCAATTTAGTGAACCCTGTCTATACCCTACCATAGGCTCAAGGTGTGACCCAATTAATGTAGGTAACCACACCCTTTCCCTTCCGAGGGCTCAGAGTATAAGGCACCCAATCCTTACCCAGGGGCTCAGGAAGAAACCTGGTCAATTACCTGCCCTTTCCCTGGGGGATCAGGGCTCTGTGGGTCTGCAGAACCTTTTCCCAGTGAAAGAGCCTTACACAGTTGGGCTCTAAACATCTATTTATTAGCAACACATATACCAAGCAAATGTCTTATGCTCACCATTCCAAATATACAGACAGGTTTCACCCAAAGACCAGTCAGGATTCATTCATCTGAGGATTCTCAGCAATGCCTCTGCACATAACAGTTGTGCAGAGGGGTCAGAGTTCCAGCAGCTTGATCTTGCACTGCGGTCTGGAAATGGTTCCCAAAGAGCACTGTTTTTTATTTACATTATGTAGATAAAAACTAGCTCCCTCCTTCAAATTTATGAAATCTATCACATTATCCCACACTCTTAAATAACAAAAAAATAATCAATTACTCACTGGCACCTATGTGTCCTCCTTCCTGCCCAAGTTTTTTACATTTTATCTTTAATTCCCAAATTGTAACTTAGTTGTGACCTCTGCTTATGCAGATGGTCAACATTAAACTGCTGATCAGAGCTTATCTTAGCATTTATTGAGTATCTTTCTGTATCCTCTCTAATTTCGCAGAGCCTGGGTGTCTCTGCTTTACAACCCTGGTAGTTATAACTCTCATTAGGGACATCCCTGAGGTCAAGGTGCTTTATTAGTAGCAGAATATTCTTTTTTTTCAATTTCAGTGGTGCACTCCCTGAGTTTCACCCAAAGCTGGTTAAATATGGGAGGGGCAGAGGGAGGGACAGGTTGATCAGGTCTCAGGCCTACACCTGTAATTCCCAGATAATTTTAAAATGTATGAGAGCTGTGAAAGCTACTAGGCAAAACACAGCTAGGTTTTTTCAAAGTCAAGAGTCCTCTTCAGAGGTTAGAAGCTTTATGTCAATGTTACTCCCTCCCACCCTGATCTTATTGCCCCTCCTTTTTCATGCCTTTTGAAGAAGGTTTAGTGGAGCACAAGAAGGTTAAGAAAGTCTTTTTTTTTAAATGAATATATATTACGTGGGATTAGATGGGCTAATGGTCGAGGAGGGATCAAGGCCATTTTTGCTATGGTCATAAGGATGTGGAGTTCTGAAGGCAGCAGCCAATCAGAGTAGAGATATTTGCATAGTGTACTGTTTTTGAGGACATTAATATTACTATTATATACATACATCATCAAGAGAGACAGTGGGACAAAGTTCAATCTGTTTGTTCTCCAGTTGAGCTTTCAATATGGATCTGTTTAAGTACTGAGGAAAGAGAAATATGATATTAAAATATTGTGGTGGGCATCTACCAGAAAGTTAGATGTGGAAATAACTATTAAGATCTATATCTGGAATTCTCTTGCAGTTATAGTTTGTGCCTGCCAAAGGGGAGGCTAGGCATCAGCTCAGGTGAAAGTTCACCTGCTAATGCACATCTAAAAAAGCAATTGTATATGTTCTCCTAAGGGCCTTATCCAATGCCCGTCAAAGTCAATAGAAAGACTTCTGTTGACTTCAGTGTGCTTAACTCTGCAAATAGTGTTAGCACAGATACAATATAATTGTTCCCCAAGGCTATTTTCATTGCTGTCATTCAGAAATAACTCAATTCTTCACAATATCAGCATACATGATTAACTGAAATACAGCTTCTCTTCTTCTTTCTTTGTTAAATATTAGGTTCACCTCAGCAAGTCCATCCAGAGGTATGAATTGAGAGCAATGACCCTGATCCTTTTTATTTTTAGTTTATATTATTGAGCATGGCTAATTAAAGATAAATACATCAGTTAATCAGAACAATCTGCATATTTCTTGTTTTTACAGATGTAGATGGAAAAATTCTAAAGGAATTGCAAAAGATCATAAAGCAATGAAGAAGATTTGTATTGCTAGCATTTAAATCCTTCTTCAAACATTCACCCAGATTAACTCAGATAAAATTCTCATTTGAATATTGGAAACGCATCAACAATATTGACCCGTCAACAATATTCACCCCTTTAAAAAAGTTTGTGGGCATCAAAATTAATTGTAGGTGAAACACAGAAACTGTATATTTGTATCCTTAAAATCAATTAGCACTAAATATAGAGCACAAATTCTATGTGCTTCCTCCTTTACCTTTCCCTCTCAAGTTACCAGTAAAACATACTCTTGAAACAACATTGCACCCCATGGGACTTTTGACTTTGTGCCCAGGTGAAGATCACTGGGACACTGATAATCGCAGCTTGCAAGCTATGCTATGTAATGTATTTGAATTGCCACTTGAATTTCCATCCATACTGTCACATAGTAAAGCTGTACTTTGAGGTAGACATTTTATTAATTATGAAATGCTGAGTTTATGCCAACCCTGCATTCTGATGAAGGGGTGAATTTTAATTATGCAGCATGGTTAATTAGATTAGATACAGTTCCTTAAAATGGCTTCCTACTGTACCACTAAGGTTAATTAAATGACATTATTGTTCTGCAGTGACTGTGACATGGACAGTGTATTGTAATGGAGATTTCATCCTCAGGTGTTGCAGAACAGCAACGCATTTGAACAGCTTTCAAGGTATTCCTAGAATAAAATTAACTTTCCTCCTCTGCTCCACAAAGTGCAGTGGGAAACAGTTGGAAGGCATTCACAGTTGAAATGAAATGGATTAAAAGTTCCATTTTTATTAACAATATTTTCCTGGCCCTTAGCTCAGTAACATGATTTTGTATAATGCCACATCCTCAGTTAGTGTACATCAATGTTGCTCTATCAACATTGATGGCTCTCAATTCTGTCACATGACAGACCTCAGTTGTCAGCAGACAGGATAGAACTGAGGACCTTTAGAGTTTAGTGCATGAGCTTCTACCATGTGAGCTAAAAGCCAACTGCTTGTTAGCTAATGCTGTAGAGCAGACTCATTTAACTCTCTCTAAGTGGTCTCGGTGCCACTAGCTGGGACAGAACACCACACCTGGGAGGTGTGTGGGTTACAGTCTCACCACTGGGGCACCTCCTTGTGGTCACATCTGCAGATTAGCTCCACTCCAGTCCAACTTCCATTTCTGCTAATCACTGCATGCCCTGCCGCCGTGCTCTCTCTCTCACTCTCTGCAACTCAGGGTGCTGTATTGTGGCCTTTCAGCCACATCATTGTGTGTTTTCCCCCTTCCAGGGTGTCAAAGAACCACTGAATCAATGGCCCTCTTGCTATCCCAATCAGCCTTCCAGTCCAAGGACAGGTTTAGTGCCATTTTCCCAATAGCTGGTAGGGGAAATTAGGCCTGCCCACTACCCCAGCTTCCAGTCCAGGGACCCTATATTTGGCAAGTGTGATCTGCTTTCCCTTAGATGCTGTTACTCTTTCCCCAGACTCCTTTCTACAGCTTTCAGCTTCCCTCCTTCCCACATGTACCAGCTAAAACTCTCTCCTCCCAGGGACTAACCACAGACTACTGAACTCCGTAGCCTCAAACATAGGGTATGGCTACACTGGCACTTTACAGCGCTGCAACTTTCGCGCTCAGGGGTGTGAAAAAACACCCCCCTGAGTGCTGCAAGATGCAGCGCAGTAAAGCCTCAGTGTAATCAGTGTGGCAGCGCTGGGAGCGCTGCACGCTACACTCGTAGAGGATGTGGTTTACATGCAGCACTGGGAGAGCTCTCTCCCAGTGCTGGCGCTCCGACCACACTCATGCTTCAAAGCGCTGCCAAGGGTAGCCATACCCATTGTGTGCGGTGGACACCGCATTACATATTCATACGCCCTTTTTGGAGATAAAAGGGACATTTATTAGGTTCAATAATGAAAGCTGGTGGGAATGTGAGGAGGAATTGTAAGTGCATTGGGGGAAAGGATTAAAATTCAAAATGATCTGGAAAAACCGGAGAAATGGTCTGGAATAAATAGAATGAAATTCAATAAGGACAAATGCAAAGTACTCCACTCAGGAAGGAACAATCAGTTGCACACGTACAAAATGGGAAATGACTCTAGGAAGGATCTCTTTCTGCAGAACTCCTTATAATTTGGAACCTAATGATCCCTTTGGATGTTTATTGGAGCTCTCCTGCAATTTAGCAGGCTACTCCTTTTATACTCCATTATAATACCAATTAACATTAAACTGCTTTTCACCATAATTATATTTCTGCCACCTTCTTACTGGATCTTTACATTACACATTCTTTAAATTAACATCTGCGCTAATGTCCTTCTTTTACTGTTAATACAGATAGCATTTTAATAGAATGTTCACAGTTTTCAAAAACACATATTGAAAACCTTGCTCAAACCAATCATAACCAAAACAGAAAGTTAACATGACCATGGGTCATGTCCTTTCTAACTTTCTCTTACCCATAATACTATGTCTCCAACTTATCTTTGACTTTTCTCAAACTAGCAACTTCAATTTCCCATACTCCTCTACTCTTAAATTTTGGGCTTATTTTTTACTTATTTCTTAACCCAAAACCATTCTACAGACTACAATCACCATGGTAGCTAATAATTTTTTGAGGGGCAAAGTGGTTGCTTTCACTGATAAGTGCTCCTTCTGGACACAGCCAATCCTTGAGTCTGTAAAGGAGAATCTCTGCTTTCATTAAAGAAGAACGGTCACCCTTTCTTTCCAAGATAGCCTTAAAACACAAGCCATTCCTGTCCCATTGCTAAGAGTGAAATAAATGTGCAGCTACATTCCACTTCCCCAGCAGGAGGAGATCCCTAAAGATCCCCCTCTCATACTTCTTATATAAAATGAGTCAGTTAAGTTTGGGATGTAACCCAAAGAATCAACTCCCTAATTTGCTCCCTCCTAAATCCTTAGTCTGGCCCTGGGAACAGAGGAGATTACAGTGGATATAAATTATTTTGGGAGGAGGAAGGTGACTTCACTAAAAATTTTTTCCACAATTCACCCCAATATGCTGTCTCCAGCTCTTCCTATTACAGTTTGCAGTTCCCTTTGAATATACCCCCTATTGCTATATGTGTGGCATTTACTGCAAGGGGAACACTATCCCCACGAGTGCCTACAGGAGCCTGATCCAAAGCCACTGAAATCAATAGAGAGACTTCTAGTGATTTCAATGGGCTTTAGATCAGATCCTGCTATTGCAGTAATTTGATTTATTCAGGCTCATCATTGCAAGAACCAATCTTAATTAACTGTATTATGTTAAACATTAGCCATGGAAAATCTTTTACTGTCTTGCAGATTGTAAGTGATATTTGAAAACGACTTCTGTAATATGACAGAGCATTTAAAATGTGGATAATAATATATAAAAACTGGGCTGATTAAAATTAAAACAGTGCCTTTTTTCAACCATTGTGTTTAATACTAAAATTAATAATTAAGCATCATGTGCCAAGGCCCAACCCTGCTCAAGTGGTGTGAGGAGCTTGCACCTACCAGTATGTGAAATTGATGATAGTTTCACTTGTTCAAGTAAAATAATATCTATCTCATATGAGACAAAAGACAATTATGAGACAAGGGATGAAAAACTTTTAGGGGCTATTTGCAATAGACACACATAACTCCTGTTAACAATAATGGCTGCTGATAGACTCATTGGTCTCTTGGTTTCTAACAAATGAAAGACGAAAGAATCTTTTAAATGATTCTATCAAAGTGTGATAAGAAATGCTGTGTTCATGAAGGAGAGAGTTTACTATAGCAGAGGAAGGAGGCATTGCAAGATCAGAGCAACAATATCCATTTCCCATATGAAAAGGACTTTTACAGATTTCTGGCTGGCCATGATGAGCTATGGAATAAGACTTAGGCCACATCTATACGACGCGCCGTATCGGCGCGTTACAATCGATTGCTCGGGGATCGATATATCGCGTCTCATCTAGACGCGATATATCGATCCCTGAGCGCGCTTACATCGATTCCGGAACTCCACCAAAACCAACGGAGTTCCGGAATCGACATGGCGAGCCGCACACATCGATCCCACGCGGTGAAGACGGGTGAGTAGATCGATTTTAGATAATCGATTTCAGCTATGCTATTCTCGTAGTTGAAATTGCGTATCTAAAATCGATTTTCGCGTGTCGTGTAGACCTGGCCTAAAAGGAGCATAGAGATGGCTGTCTTTATTTGTATGGGAATTTATTTGGTGCATACGAGGAGAGGTCAGAAAGCAAGGCGAATTCACTGTGTAAGTGTTGATTGGGCCAAGTTCTGCTACCAGTCCATATGTCAAAGCCTATGGGAGATTTATGCAAAAATCAATTACCTAAATATTACCAATTGAACTCTGACGAGGGGTAGGAAAAGAATAATGGTTGAGGGAGACCGCGTCTGAAAGGGGAGAGAACAACTCCTAACCACACTGGAACCCTGAAATATGTTCATGTGAACAGAGCCGGTTGGGAATTTGCCAACAAAACATTTTTCCATTGGCAAATGCGAGCTTGTCAAAAACCAAATCTGATCACCAGAAAGCGTGGGTTTAAATGAATCTCCAATTAAAAATTTTTTGGAAAAAAGTTTAAAAATTGTCAAAACGTCCCGTTTTGATATTTTCAAAATGGCTTTTTTGTTTTGTGATTTTAGTTAATTGACACTAAAAAAAATAATTTTGGAAAAGGTTGAAGTAAAAATGAACGTTTTAAAGTTATTGAAATGAAATGTTTTGATTGGATTTTTTCCCACATTATCAGTTCATGAATATTTTTGAGATTTCAGATTTTGATGTTTCATTCCAGTTCAGGTAAGGAAAATTGTTTGACATCCCCCAAACTCCTGTGGGACAGGAAAACTGCTTCCTGCCTAGTTCTACTATTAACTTTCAGCTATAGTTGCACAGTTAGCTAAAGGTAAATCTCTCTGTATTTCCTCACAACTGTTAACTGAATATGAATCACAATTACAGTTTTACAATATGCAATAATTTGTAATAATGCACGAAGAATAGTCCTCAGTAGAAGAAAAAATACCTTGAATATCAGTTTCTTTACCCTTCTTAGGTCTTCTGCAGAGTAATCAGTGAAGGAAAGAAGCATGTTTTAGAATTTGGACGTGATCAGAAGATACATGGGCAGAATTGCTGGATAATTATTTATTTCCTCACACAAACATATTTTGGCTACTAGAACATCTCTCAATAGCTTCCCTAAGACTCAGATCCTCAGACTTCAGCATGTGCCAAACAAGGGAGGCTCAAATATACTGCCCATATTTTAACATGCTGCACTAGTTCCCTATTCATTTCAGACTCAATTTCAAAACTGCCTCCTAGTTTTTAAAAATTCTCAGTGGAATTTCTCTAGAATACCTCACAGCCTTTTTATACATTCCCTTTTCTGCTCTACCAATCTGTATCCCTCAGTCCTATCACTGCTGACACAAGAGCCTTCTCCTTTGCAGCTCATGTCCTCTGGCACAAGCTTCCCAGAACTCTCCACCTCATCAACTCTCCATATATTTGCAAACTTCATCAAAAGCTTTCTCCCTCTCTTTGTAGAATCATAGAATATTAGGGTTGGAAGAGTCCTCAGGAGGTCATCAAGTCCAATCCCCTGCTCAAAGGAGGACCAATACCAACTAAATCATCCAGTCAAGGCTATGTCAAGCCAGGCCTTAAAAACATCTAAGGGTGGAGATTCTACCACCTCCCTGGGTAACCTTCCTAGTGAAATAGTATTTCCTAATATCCAACCTAGACCTACCTCACTGCAACTTGAGACCATTGTTTCTTGTTCTGTAATCTGCCAACACTGAGAACAGCCTACCTCCATCCTCTTTGGAACCCCCCTTCAAGCAGCTGAAGGCCTCACTCTTCTCTTCTACAAACTAAATAACCCAGTTCCCTCAGCCTCTTCTTGTTAGTCATATGCCCCAGCTCCCTAATCATTTTTGTTGCCCTCTGCTGGATTCTCTCCAATTTGTCCACATCCCTTCTGTAGTGGAGGGACCAAAACTGGATGCAATACTCCAGGTGTGGCCTCACCAGTGCCAAATAGAGAGTAATAATCACTTCCCTTGATCTGCGGGCAATGCTCCTAGTCATACAGCCCAATATGACATTGGCTTTCTTGGCAATGAGGGCACACCTTGTAGAAAAATGCCTCCCAATTTTTGAATCCTCACACTTTTCCTCCCAAAATGGGAATTTTCAAATGTGTCTAAATTTGAAAATATCCCCCCACTCGACTATTTTAATTTGCAAAGGATTTTGGGATAGGTTTTGTGTGAAAGTGGCTTTTACAAAATGTAGTTGTATTATATACAAAAACTACTGATAGCTGCAAAAATATCAAGTGTCTCTTTTTTGGGGGGAGAAAGGAAATAATTATTCACATTGTATCCCAAGATATAGCACACACAACCACAACTGCAATTAATGGCAGTTATACTCATACACCACATTTTTTTTAATGGAAGTCATGACACTGCAATTGTTGGCTGGCCCACTTGGCTTGATGATACTGGATGGATCATGTGATTTGCAATGGGGTAAAGAACCTCTTAGTATTTGGTCATTGCTTCAAAGCCTGGCAGAAAGCTACATCCCTCTGATGGCTGTGGAATGAAACAGCAGTTGCAGTCCAGTTTGTTGCAGACAAATGATCCCATCCCAGAATCCATAGCCATAGTCAGCACAGTGAGACTAGGGAGGGCAAAGATGGCATTGAGTGAATTGAGTGTTGATCCTTTTTGTATTAAATCTTTTCCATGGTGCACAGGGATTAAATCTTTTCCATGGTGCACAGTGCAATCCTGTCACTGTGCTCACATGAAAGTTCCATTGTGTTCAAGGCTACATTAATCTCTGCACAACACTAGTTGGTAAAAAAAACCAAGGACACTGGTCAGGAGGGGATAAGGGAAGATATATTTTACAAGAGATTTTCAGTAACAATATCTAAAGAGAGAGAGCAATATTTTCTATTTGCTCTAGCTCTGAAGTTGTTTTTCACCATCATCTAAGGGGGTACTCACTTGTGCTTACTGACGTAACATCAAACGATTCTGACTTAAAATATTGTAAGAGAGTGAGGCAAACAACCAAACCTTTTATGAGCTTCTGTATCATCAGAATGCATCAGTCTTTTTGCTAAATGGGAAAAATTCTCAGTGAAAACTTGCAAAGAAACTAGTCATCAGAGCCCAAGATTGTTCTACTTTTTATTTAAAAGGATAAATTATCATACATAACTTTTAAGGTAGAAAGAGCTCCCTGACTGACCTGATTCTATCACAGTCTGAGTCTACCTATGCTATAAATCCTCATATATACAATGAATATACCCACTGAAATTAATTTCACTAGTTGAAACAAAATGTTTCATAGCCTCTCTTCTCTATATCTTGCAGTAGCTAAGGAGATTGTCCTTATCTTGTGGTAGTTAGGGTGATTTACTCAATGTAATCTAAAAATTCTTAATATTTGGCAAAGCCTTTGTAGTCTAGCAGTGAGAACAGGTAGGATTGAGTTCTACTTTCTAGTTGTCACTAGCTTACTGTGTGGCCATTGTCAAATTGTTTAGCCACTCTGTCTTCCTTGTCATAGTTACTGAAGCCTATGTATGTCTCTCCCAGAGAGTCTCCAAGATTTTCATACTCCAAGATTATAAAAATTTTGCTGATGCAGGAAGTACCGAAATAATTATATCATTCTCCACAACCCCCTCACCTTAAATTAACTTACACCAAAATGGTCTTTAATTCTAAGTTATTGCCTATCAACACAAACACTAAAAATCCCAGAAATCACCATTTAAACAAAAAGAACGAGGAGTACTTTTGCACCGTAGAGACTAACAAATTTATTTGAGCATAAGCTTTTGTGGGCTAAAACCTACTTCATCGGATGCATACAGTGGAAAATACAGTAAGAAGATATATATACAGAGAGGATATGAAAAAATGGGTGTTGCCATACTAACTATAATGAGAGTAATCAGGTAAGGTGGGCTATTATTAGCGGGAGAAAAAAAACCTCTTATAGTGATAATCAGGATGGCCCATTTCCAACAGTTGACAAGAAGGTGTAAGTAATGGGGAGGGGGAGGAATTAGCATGGGGAAATAGGTTTCACTTTGTGTAATGACCCGTCCACTCCCAGTCTTTATTCAAGCCTAATTTAATGGTGTCCAGTTTGCAAATTAATTCCAATTCTGCAGTTTCTTGTTGGAGTCTGGTTTTCAAATTTTTTTGTTGGAGTATTGCGACTTTGAGGTCTGTAATCGAGTGACCAGGGAGGCTGAAGTGTTCTCCAACTGGTTTTTGAATGTTATAATTCTTAACGTCTGATTTGTGTCCTTCTTTTGCATAGAGACTGTCCGGTCTGGCCAATGTACATGATAGAGGGGCATTGCTGGCACATGATGGCATATATCACATTGGTAGAGGTGCTGGTGAACAAGCCTCTGATAATGCGGCTGATGTGATTAGGTCCTACGATGGTGTGCCCTGAATAGATATCAGGGCTGACGAGAGGTGAGGGAAGCTGGTACAAATTACTGGGGCCCGGTGGTCTGGAAGGTGGCCCAGGGCCTGGCTTCCCTGGCTTCATTGGCCCTATTTAGCCAGTCCGTCCTTGCTGGGGGGCCCAAAATTTTTTTTTTTCATCGAGGCCCTGTAGATATGTGGATAGAGTTGGCAACAGGCTTTGTTGCAAGGATAAGTTCCTGGGTTAGTGTTTTGTTGTGTGGTGTATGTTTGCTGGTGAGTATTTGCTTCAGGTTGGGGAGCTGTCTGTAATTAGATGTCAAGAATTATAACATTCAAAAACCAGTCAAAGAACACTTCAACCTCTCTGTGTCAGCCTAACTTTGTACTGTGAACGAGACCACAGGCTCTGCATTGCCTCTTATGGATCATGTGATAGGGCAACATTTCCTTCCTGTCTTCTGCAATGTCTACACAGACCTTGAGGCCTTCAGTTTTTAAACATCCAGTACAGTTTATTTACATTTGCTCTTCCCACCACCTTACTGACCTATGCAATGTATTATTGACAGTTTCACTTCAGTTCTCTGCCAAGGAGAGGGAAGGGATTTCTCTACTCAGCAATCCTTTCTGATTCAGCTAGCCTGCCTCTCTCCCTCTTACATTTCCTTCTTGTGCCTCTTTATACCTCCCGTGCTAATGGGACAATTTGCTCATTAGTCCCCCCAACCCATTCTAATCCACTAATTAGGTCCTGTCAGGTCTATTCTGGGGCGGATTAATTAGTGTTTACCTGACCATAGTGCTGGCACAGCTCTAGGTTCCCTGCATTTTGTCGTCAATCCCATGAAGTTGGCCAGCTTGATGAGGCCTGTTTACCACATCTCCATCATGTCTGCTACTCAGTGGTGCAGCAGCTGTGACCTGTCATCTGCGGTCTCTGCCCTCTCCCTCTAATGAGGCTGTGACAGATATGGCAATTTCCTGCAATATTCTTAAAATACCTTATTGTATTAAGTGTATGTATTATTGTAGGCCAGGATTGTATGTGACCTCTCTAGGGGGACGATGTGACATATGGATTATATTGAAAGGATTATATTGAAAATGTGCCAGATAAAAATGGACTTTTGCGACAGCAACTATGAAGAGAAATTCCCTGAGGAATACCTAGAGATAGGTGAATCCAAATTTCCTCAGAAAAGGAATCCAAAGTCTCTCAGAATCCCTTGGTTAGACAATCTGCTATATGTTTATCCCAAGTATATGTAACACACTCACTAAAGTAAGTTTTAAGATAGGATTTTGTGTACCATGCAAAGGCTCCAAGTTATGTTTTGTGCCATACAGCTGGGAGCTACTTGGGTTGTCCCTGTTAGAAATATTCTTCTATCATGTTTATGAGTGGGTGCATATGTGATGCTGGCTAAGAAATGACAAACTTATAGTTAGAGATCAGGCCAATTCACCTGTATGTTAGTTTTGCTCAAAATAGGTATTAATATTGTAAAATTGTATTTAGTGTTTAGACTCTATGAAATGCTTGTAAATTAATCTCGCTTGCAATGTCTGTATGCCATGCTATAAGAAAACATGTAAGTTTTGCTTTATAATTTTGAAAATGTTTGCTCTGAACTTGTGAACTGAGGCATGGGCATTATCTCCCACACTCATCCAGAAGGACTATCAAAATCAGATGTGCCATTAATGAACATGACAATAGACACGATTAGTTAATGGCCCTATCACACTTTGGAAATGCTACATGCAAGGGAGCTTATCCTATGGACTTGGCTCTGTAACTCAGGGGGTTAGAGCAATGGTCTTGGAATGTAGGAATGATATGTTTAAATCTTGTGGGGGCCTGGGCGAGGGCCGGCTCCAGGCACCAGCTTATCAAGCAGGTGCTTGGGGCAGCCACTCCGGAGAGGGCGGTACTTTCAGATAATTGGTGGCAATTCGGCGGAGGATCCCTCACTCCTGCTCGGAGCCAAGGACCGCCCGCTGAATTGCTGCAGATCGCGATCGTGGCTTTTTTTTGTTTTTTTTTAGCTGCTTGGGGCGGCAAAACCCCTGGAGTCGGCCTGGGCATGGGGAGTGGGTATTGAAGGCAAGGGGAGGCTGTGCCTCCCCAAACAGCCTTGCCCCGCCCATGCTTCACCCCAGCCCCTTTCCTGCTTCCCAGGCTGTGCTGTGGGGGGCTCTTCTCCCTGTGGCTGGGGACCCAGGCTGATGCTGGGGTCTAATGGGGGCTGATCTACTCTCAGGAGCTGGGGGAAGGAGGCCGCACCATGGCACACTGGGAAGGAGGGGAGCACATTGTCTGTTGTCCTGGTGCTCCGGGGCTGTGGGGCCAAGCCGCCTGCTCACCCGACTGGGGCTCTGGGGCCAGGGGTGGGGCTGCACCACCCACTCATGCGACTGATGCTCCGAGACTGGGGGTGCTTGGGAGGCCTGGGGTTGTGTGTGTGGAGGGGCTGGCTGCCCCGCTGGGGTGGGTGGGACTCTGGGCTTTGGCAGGAGGGGTGAGGCCTCGGGCAGAAGGGATGGTCTGGGCTTGGGGCTAGCCTACCTAAGCCCAGGGTACACCTGCTGCCTCTGGGCCTGGGTAGCCTTCTCACACTCGGAATCTCGTTGCTGGTGGTACATCTCCCCTCAGCAGTAACTTCCCTCTGCTGAAGGGCCCAGGGGCCCAGCTCTGTAGCTGAATGAAGAAAATAAAACAAAGTCACAGGAAAATTTTGCATCTTTCTGGCTGTTTGAACTCTGACAGGACCAGAGACTCTAAACTGAAACCAGAGATCCCCAGAGGCTTCCCCCTGTTTCTGCTCTGAAAGACACTTTGAATTGATAGATCACTACAACTCTGTCACTCTTAGGATTTAGATGGTAACTCATTTGTGTGCATATGTTTGCTTGCTTTAATCTGTGAATAACTGTTAGTTCTTCTTCCTAGTTAATAAACCTTTAGATAGTTTATTACAGGATTGGCTATAGGCATTGTCTTTGGTATAAGATCTAGGATACCAGTTGAACTGGGGTAAATGATTGGTCTCTTGGGGCTGGAAGCAATTTGAACATTGTGTGATTTTTGGTGCAATTGGCCATTTATCACGTAGTCCATTTTTTCTGGGTGACAAGGTGGACCGGAGAGTCTAAGGCAGTGGTGGACAACCTGCGGTCCGCAAGCTGCTCATGGCCCATCAGGGGAATCTGCCCACAGCTCTCAGTGGCTGCGGTTCATCATTCCCAGCCAATAGGAAGTGCAGGAAGCAGTGCGGGCCACATGGACATGCTGTCCACAGCTCCCATTGGCTGGGAATGGCTTACCGCGGCCACTAGGAGCTGCAGGCGGCCGTGCCTGTGGACTGTCAGTGTAAACAAACTGTGTCACGGCCCACCAGCGGATTACAGTGACGGGTTGCGTGCGGACCGTGGGCTGCAGGTTGCCCATCACTGGTCTAAGGGGACAGTCTATGACTTCATAATAAGACTCTTATTGTGATCCAGGAGGAATAAGGAATACGTTAGGAAATGAGCCCTAAACAGAGATGCCATAGCAAAGTGAATATTAACATACACTATTTACTTTAAAAAAAAACCCAGAGGTTATAAAACACAGAGGGACACAATCATTTACAAATTATGTGTTTAAGTTGTTGCTAGACTACTTAAGATCCATAGACCAATGAATCATATAAACTCGAATCAAAACTTGGTTAGTTTGTGCCTGCTTCCTTTGTAACTTCTAGATATGTGAAATGTTTTAGTATGTAACCAATTGTGTAGCATGCACGCATCTGAAAATGTTTCATTCCAAATCTAAAACCATCCAGCCATGTCTCTTCGGTATCACCCTATTATCTAGTGAATTGGTAATTCGAAAGCTTCTGATCTTCAATGAAGGGTAATACATCTGTATGCATTATAGGGCTTTCTGAGCGCCTTAGCAGTACAGAAACATTAAGAATAAACAGCAGCCATGTTTCATTGAAACTGCTGTGCAACAATGGTTTTGTATAATATGAATATTTTTACATAAAAAAACAAGGTAGCCTTTTATTAATATGGTAGTCTAACCATAATGTAAAGAGGCTAAATCTTCTGCATCCCCATCATGGATTAGGTGTCAATGAATTTATTTCTTGCATTTGTATATTAATCTCATAAATATGAAATTCCCAAACATATTTGTATTGACTATGTCAAAAACACTTTACCATTTTTGAATGATTATCTATTCCCAGATTGACAATCTATATCAAGATTGACAATATTTTCTTCCTTAATAAAAAATCATAATGGTGGGGCAATTATATACTGTGTGTTATGATGATATAGCACTTGTTACACTACGAATTTTCAGAGCACCATATAGACCAAATTCTGCACTGATTTACAGCCTAGGGAACTCCAGAAACAGTGCAGAATTACATGTTTACACACATGTGCTTGGGGAATGTGTATATATGTATACGAAGACATGAACACATCAGTCTCCAATGTTTATAACTATAAAATATACACAGACATAACTTAGTACACCCCAGGAACAGAGCCATTTCTGGGGTGGAACATATCAGCTGTTTAACAGCTCAAAGTAGTATTGCACAATAGTGTTGGAAAGGAATTTAGGAAGAATACTATATCCAGTTGAACTACAGAGAAAACTAAGCAAATTATCTAAATTATTAGACCAAGATAGTTCAGCAAACACCATTCCATTTGCAAAATGTGCAAGGTAATTTTTAATAACCCCATGTTTTCAGGATCCCTGTTTTACATTTAATATGTGAGACTCTGCAGAAAGCTCAGTGCCCCATAACAACGCTATTTCTAAGGTTTTGATTCAGTAGTGACAGGTCTACTTACTAAATTGCTGCCACCTACTATTGCTGCCACCTACTAAATTATTTACAGCACTCCCCATAGTTCCCTGAGTTAGGGTCTGTGCAACTATTTAGGCAACCTAAGCGGTCGCCTAGGGCACTGGCATTTAGAGAGTGCCATTTTCTTCGGCAGGGACCGCGGTGGCCTGATCTTCAGCTGCCCCAGTCGCCGCCGGCATTTAGGAGGAGGGAGCTGGGACAGGGGAGCACGGGGAGGGCCACCTGCAGCAAGTAAAGGGGGGGAACGGCACGCAGGGGAACTCCCCACCCCAGCTCACCCCTGCTCCATCCACGAGCACCCTGTGGCCGCTTCACTTCTCCCGCCTCCCAGGCTTGCGGCGCCTAAGCTGATTGGCGCCACAAGCCTGGGAGGCGGTAGAAGTGAAGCAGCCACGGCGTGTTTGGGGTGCTCGTGCATGGAGCAGGGGTGAGCTGGAGCCGGGGGGCACCTCAGGGTGAAGGGGGGGAGCTGCCGCAGGGGGGGCGCCTCAGAGTGGGGTGTGCGGGGGGGGAGGAGGGCACAAGGTGGAGTTTCACCTAGGGCACAAAACATTCTTGCACCGGCCCTGCCCTCAGTTTCCCTAATTCAGGAAGGCACTGAAGCACACGTGTGGGAGTTTAGTGGGTTTGGGAGTTTAGTGGCAGTTTGGTGGTCTGCAAGGAATACAAGATCATGGCCAGTGCAGGTAGTGTGTACATTTATATACTTTTCTAATTCTAGGTCTGATTGAATTCGTGCATTAGCAGTATATGCTAGTATCCCTAATTTATTTGTATGAGAAGCATGTCTGCAGCTTCTATATCAGCAAGCTTTGCAATTTCCTACTTAATTGTGTACATGTTTAATAAGCCAAAAAATCTATGCACATTTATATTTTTGTTCAGCTTCAGAGCCTCAGCATGTATAGGGTTTGTAGAATGCTTTTTGAAAAGTTACGCAAACTAAAAATGATTTTTTTCTGTGAGAATAACTTTTGTTAACAAGAGAGAGAATGTAAATACTTTTTTGTAACTGTTGGTGTCTTTAAACCTAATTTCAATATGAAATCTAAATAGTCTTTAGGTGCCAAAGCATTTGTATCAGGGTATAAAGATGTGTCTCAGAGGAAGTATCTTTATCCAGCTGAGGTGGGAATGGAAAGTCCTGCCATTGACTGAGCTGCATTCTTTGTCATGGGCATACATATTTTAGTATTCTCATAGAGTCTACCAGGTGCTATAACCATGCTTTGTCTTTGTACCTTAACAGATCTTGTGGTCACTGGGTGGTTTGCTCAAGATCTGCTGTGGTGGCTGTCTGTGCAGAGCTGAGGCAGCACACAGGGAAAACACAAACATGCAGACAAAAATCTAACCACACAGCCAAAAACTTCAGTAAGAGATCTAAATCCAATATTTTATGGAAACTGTAATCTATCTGTATTCCCCAGAATATAATCTGTAGTTGCTTCTCTCTAGCTACACTGCAAATAGAAAACATGCCATGTATTTATTGGGTCAAATATCTGTGATCTTGTAATGGTTTGCTTAAATAAATAGTATAGAATTTTTGGCCTTTTGTTATAAAACTTATCCTTACCTGAAGATGATATGATGTTTTTGCCTGTTTTATTTTAGATAATATTTTCTGGCAGGTTATAAAGATGTCAAGCACAAACTTTCATTCAAATTTTAAGTGAAATCAAACTGTTTTTCCCACCATGCAATTTAGTTGTGCGTGAGTTTCTGGTGCTCTGTATTTTATAAATCAATGGTATCTCTTTACTTGAAAGAGAATATCCACAATATATATCCACAAAAATTCTATACTTAGAGAAAAAAAAATGAAACAACACTAACTATATTTTTGCCAAAGATTACTTACTGTGCTTACAGAGTCCCCGTAATTTAGCTTACAATTTATATTTTATAACTCAAAATGCTGATGAGAGAGAAGGAAATGTCACCTATAAAAATAAGATCTATTGTCTCTCAGTGTATTTAACATAGTATTTTTTTTGTTTTGGTTTTATGGGTTGTTTTATTTATTTAACCTAATTTAAAATAAAAGCTAGAACTGGGACCAAACAACAAAATTCAGATCCTGATCAACTTCTAGTTTTCAATGACATTTTGTATAAAATATTTTTCATTATTTAGATTATTCCAACCTTCTGAAAACCTTTTACATTCAAACCTTCATCTTTAGTAGACTGAGGAAGGAGTTCCTGTACAAAAGTTACATGGGCTAGTGGGTGAAGTAAAGGGCTGTACCTGTGGACATCCTGAGTTCTCCTGCACTAACTGCCACTTACTAGGGCTGATAATATTTTGCAATTACTGCATGTGGCACTTTAAAATATTATTCACATATGAAATAGGCAAATATTTTTTCCACAGTTCACTGATGGTCAAACTGAAGGTTAGAGTGGCTGAATGAATTTCCCATTTCACCCAGCCAGACAGTCAGAAGCAGATTATGTAGAACCCATGTCTAAGCCATATTCTTATATTCATAAGAGCACTTACTAAGGCCAGTCAGTGGCAGAAGTAGAAACAGAACCCAGGGACTTCTTACAGCTAACCCATTAGGCCACATGGCTTTTGCAAACGGCTTCCTCCTACCACTGTACTCCTAGGCCAAAGGTACTTTTTGAGTTTTCACAGAAAAAAACCCTCACTTTCCTAAATTCATTTAAAAAAATCAAAATATTAGGGATGTGAAATTGCACATTTTCCTACTAATCTCCCCAACCCTAATATTGCATTATTTACAACAGCTGTTCGATTTTCATGATGCTCAGGTTACTTTTGGCTGATCCACACTTTTGTCTTGACTGCAAAAACCTTATGAAGAATGGCATTGATTAGTCCCAGAATATATGCATACTTTGTACAAGTTAATTTAGTTAAATGTATCTCTGTATATAAGAGAGTATGTATGTAATCAGAGGATATTTGTATATAAAAATATCTTTGTTTTGTTATGGGCAATGATTTGGTTCAAAGTGTATTTCAAGGTTGCCTAAATTATTTCCATTTGAAATGCAAACATTTCCTTCTATGTACATTGCATCAGCTCTACTGAAGCAAGAAGGAGCACAGACAATTATTTTACTACATGGCATTCCTTTTTGGAAGATAGGTCCAGAACAAGACTTCTGAATAGAGGTGAAAATATCCTTGTGGAGTCAGCACATTCTTGAAAAATATTGTTCCAGATTTTGTAGTACGGTAATTATTGTGTAATTTATGGTGCATTGAAATTTTTATGCTTAACTGACATTTACATCAGAACAGTGCATTTTACATATTGGCTCTGCATTCTCTTCCCCACAGACTGCTAGAATATGATGAACTTGCATTTCATTGTTTCACTTTTTCAATACGAATACACCAGAAAACTTTTGCTCCTACTTACAGTGCAGAATATTAAGGCTTTTCAATTTAAAATACCATTGGAGGTTTGTTGTATAGTCTTAATTCTTGTACTCTGATGTGAAAAAATATAAATATATTACAGTGTTTGAAATGTATATTAATTCAAAAATTCATATAATGGGCAAGTATGCTCCTTTCTAATAGACTGTGTTCACTTTTTGAGGCAAAAGCTGTAATTACAGATCAGATTAGGCATGCGATATCTCAAGCACATCACCAGAGAATCACTCAGCTGTGTTAACATGATAATAATTATGCTGTGTTCAACAATCAGGTCTCCTCGTCAGCCACTACTAGCGAAGGTGAGAAGGCTAGGTCTCCTCTTCCAGCTTTGCTAATGTACAGTCACCAAACAGCTTGCCATTCTGGCAGATTTACTCATCTTTTGTATTTCTCTCAATAATCAGTGAGCTTATTTGGGAAAACAAATGGCCATTAATAAGACCTGAAATTCACTCTGTTGAACAAAGTCTTCCTTGTAACCTACTTTGAAATAGTTCTACTAAAGACTCACTTAATAGGACACACATAACTGTGCAATAACTCTGTAATCACATTGTAATTATTAAACATGCATATCAAGTAATAATTACTATGATGAAAAGTATCTGGCTATTTTTATTTTTTAAGTTGAGTAATTATCTTTGTGGATCTGAGCTGTCTCCTCTGTGTCTCAGTTTCCTCATCTGTAGAATGGGGATGATGATACTGACCTCCTTGCTAAAGCACTTTGAGATCTACTGACGAAAAGTGCTATTTAAGAGCTAGGTATTATTATCTATAAAATATAGACATAGGACTGTTTGTGTATATGTACACATGCCTTGTACAATGTTAATGAAATTTGTCTTATATATATGGGACTATCCCAGGGATAAGTTATATACGTAATATATAGTCATCTACATTGTATATATTATACGTATGTTACTATAACAAGGAAGAATTTTATCAAGTTTGGTCACTCCCTCCACCCAATGTGGCCATTTTGACACACACTCAATTCTAATGTCTCTAGACACACTGAAGCTGCCCATAAAACATTTGTCAGTTATTTCATTTATTTATTTTTTCTCAAACTAGTACAAAGTGATTATACCATAATTTAAAGGGAGATACACTGTGATATCTTAGCTACATTACATTCCATGGTTGACACATTTTGTTTTGTCTGAGCATTAGCAAGAGCAGCTGTGGCTATTGAGTGGTAAGGTTTCCTTTATAATTAAAAAAAAACTAAATGGAGACTGTGCCATAAGAACTGAGGCATGTGTGGGATTGATAAATGGTCCATCATGAAATATTACATTTTGTGAACTGGTGCACTTGAGTGCAGACTACAGTGGAGAGGAATAAACTGAATAAGCAAAACAGAGATAGCATTTCCCCTCAGGGGCTGGAAAACAAACGGAGTTTGCATGTTCCCTTCAAATAGAAATATGCACCTTTTGAGCCTGATCCAGCTCCATTTATGTCAATGGCAGTTTTTTTCTTTTAATTTCCAAGAAGGCAGGATCAGGCCTTTAAAAGGAATATTCTTTTTTAGTTAAAAAAAGAAAAAGAAAATCTCTCTCTGGCAAATACTAGCTACATTTCTTTCAGAAGTTCCCATTTTCAGCACCTCTGCAAATCAGCCTGTAGCTATCCATAAAACTCTATCAATAACATGTTCAAACAGATTTTTGCCCCCTTTCATGACATACATTCTGGTAATACCGTACAGTGACACTTCTAGAGTGCCTTTTATCTTAGCATCTCAGAGTATTTTACAAACATACTGTTTGACTCTGAGACAATCTTCATTTTAGAGATGGGTAAAGTCAGACACAGAAAGGTTAAGCAATTTACCAAGGCCACAGAGTGAATCAGTGGCAAAGCTGTTAGAACCCCAAAATCCTGGGGCCTACTTCTTGCTCCAAGCACTGGGCTACATTTCCCCCCATATGATGCAACAGGTGCACTAGACATTTCGTTACAAAATACAAGTACATTCTTGCTCCTAGTTACTCCTTTACAATCTCACTGGTGCCAGTCCTATTGAAGCCACCCTCCTTGAACCCAGCAAGGTTGGACAGGTATCAATGAGAGCAGAATTCTGCTCAGTATCTTTTTAGTATAAACATGATACTGAATATGTTTGTTTTCTGCCATTATAGACAAACCCTGTGGATTTTTCTCAGACCAAACTCCCCCTGAAATAAGTGGGAGTTTTACTCAAGTGAAGAGTGCAGGACTTGGGGCCCAATCCCATGTTCGCTGAACTCAGTGGGAGTCTTCCCATTAATGTCATGAGCATTGCATCAAGCTGTTGGCTCAGAGGCATTTTATACCATCAGATAATCTCTTTTAGAATCATTGTGGAAAATGAAAAGGAGAGCATGAGGTATAAACCTACATTACTTGTGATAATAGAGCTGCCTCTAGTCTCTGTCTTTTTGACAGTTTGGCATTTTTCTAAAATCCAGGCTGCATAATATAAATAGACATTCCAAATGCAATTCAGGCAGAGATACTGAGTGGAGATTACACAATTGGGGAGAAAGCATGAAAATAGTTTAATTATTGAATTATTTGATGACATTATAGAATAAGTTTCTGGTTTATCATACATGTGAATTTGTCTCTTCCTAAGTTTACCTATCAACCTCAGAATGAATTATTCTTCATGGGTTATAGTATTTGTCAGTCAGTCATTAAAACACCTAGTTTTAAGACATTGGATTCCTGTTGGTGTCTCAGTGTCTTTGAGGATAGTTATGTTTAGCTGCCTTTGTCAGTTTCTATTCAATGTTTATGGATTATAGTTTAATCAGATTGAAAAGTTCTAGCTGTTATCCCAAGGTGTTAGAAGACAGTGAGCCAGAAATAACCAATATCCTTAATAAAGAAATGAAAAGAAATTCCCTGGAGTTTCCCCAAATCACAAATAACTCACCAGACTTCATGTTGACTGTTCTGAGTACCTGAAATCATTTACCCAGATATTACTGCTTGCAGTAGACATAATTATAGCTTCACATATGTTCAGGATCCACGGCATATGAAGGAGGAAAAAGAAAATCAGAACCTTAAGAGCATCTTCAGGAAAAGTGAACAACAAGGAGGTAAGTAAAAAGCTACTTCATTTTGCTGGGGTCAGACTCTTGAATGGATTCTCCTCTTTCCAACAAACCATTGGTAAACTAATGAGCATTTGGAGGATGATTCAGAAATGACAGCAATCATATTGTCATTCTGCCCCAAATAAAAAGAACTAAACATGCTAATTCAGATAAATACTAGAGCTAGTCAACATTTTTTGTTGGGATGATTTTCCAATGGAAAATGTCTTTTTTGCTAAGCTGAAATGTTTCATGGGAATATTTCAATTTTGCTAAAAATTGTGACTTTTCCCTTGGGAAATCAAAATGATATTTCCCTCCTCCCCCGCTTCCGGAAGGCTCTTCTCAATTTCACTTTTAGCCAGCTTTCCCAGAGAGCTGATAAGGCTTAGGCTGTGTCTACACTGTGCATCTTACAACTCTCCTGCCGACAAAAAGCCCACCCACCATGAGGAGCGGTAGCTCTCCCACCAACAAAGCGCTGTCCATACCCAGGGGTGGCTCTAGGCATTTTGCCGCCCCAAGCACGGCAGGCAGGCTGCTTTTGGCGGCTTGCCTGCGGGAGGTCCTCCGAAGCTGCGGGACCAGTGGAACCTCTGCAGGCATGCTTGCGGGAGGTCTGCCAAAGCCGCAGGACCAGCGGACCCTCCGCAGGCATGCCGCCGAAGGCAGCACTTGTCTGCCGCCCTCGCGGCGCTGGCAGAGCGCCCCCCACGGCTTGCTGCCCCAAGCATGCACTTGGCGTGCTGGCGCCTGGAACTGCCCTTGTCCACACCAGCGCTTTTTGTCAGTAAAATTTTTTTCGGTTGGAGCTGTGAGGTTTTTAACACCCCTGACCAGCAAAAGTTTTACCGACAGAAGTGCAGTGTAGACATAGCCTAAGTTCCCTGACTTTGCTTCTCAGGGGCCAGAGAGGCTGAGTGACACCCCACTAAAACTATTGTGCTTTTGGCATTTTGTTCCAATTTGGAACAAAATATTTTTCAAAAATGGAAGGGATATTTTGCTGGAAGGGATTTCAGTTTCCAGCCAGCTCTTATGACTACATCTTAGCTGATGCCCTGAAGCAAACTAGACACTGGTTTTGGAGGCCTGTAAAAACTAAAAGGGATGTTATTCCAAAGGTATTATGGTTGTATTCATAAAGAGAAGAATACAAAACAAAGGGGTGCAATTGTCATTGTGTCAGGCTCTGTGTTGTATTTACCTTAAAAATACAGTAACATATTTTTAAATATTATGTCATGGCTTAAAGTGGACACTTCTCAGAAACCTATCTGCTAGAAATTAGATCAAAGAGGCCCATATTATGTGCTGATTTACACCCAGTAACAGCCTATATATGTCAATGGCATTGATCGTGGTGTAAGTCAGTGGAGAATTTAGCCAAGTTAGGAGAAAGGAAAGAGATGCTTCATCAAGGCTCATAGTCTATCTCTGTAGCAAAACACACTCTTGAAAACCCATCTGACATGCTGTGTAGTACTGGCAATACACAACAGGGTGCAGCATAACTCAACAAAAATAATACCAGGTCTGAATAAAGTATTTGGGAGTATCTCTACTAAAGTACACAGAATTACCCTGGTGTAAAAATGGTGAAAGGGAGATCAGAATCAGGTCCACTCAATCTAATATTATTCAAGGATATTTTGCTGTGAAAAGGTATCGGTGGTTGTATTGTGTATTGAAGAAATACTGAGTACCTATCAAGATATCATTAATGAAATGCTTAAAAGAAAAGGTTTCTAAAGAGTGAAAGATCAAAACAGCAGCCTACCTAGCTTGGAGGCAGCTCCCTATCTCTTTGCTCTGTCATTAGACTAATACATCACAGGTGCATGTTAGCATATTAGTTGCAGTTTACAACTATTTATCATCCCTTGTCCATTATCAGACACTTTTGAAGAATAGCAAAGCAGTAGCTCATATGGACTCCATTTTAGTTCAGGTTTGCACTGAAATAATTAACCCTTTACTGTGCAGAACGGAAATATAATATTATTGGAATGTTTGAACTTAATTTTTAAATATTCAAACCTGGGGTTAAATTTCCATGCAAGACTCTTGCTGTATGACCTTCACTCCTGTTAAGACTTTCCTATCTATCTACATATGTATTTATGTAGCCCCAGTGGCCCAGGAAGTGATTGGTGGTTGCCATTTTGCACCTGCTGAGCCAGCATAAACTAGTCAGATCTGGCCCCTGAGGATTTCGCCCATCTTCCCCAGTGGGATGATGTTGGCAGATCCTAACAAAGATTCCCTTCGCCAGAGTTCCTTCATGAATAGTTTATGTCAGGAGGTGATAATATAGTTCATTACAATTGGCATCCTAAGAACACATTTATAGATAGACTCACTGTAGTGCTGAATTTCAATGATCCCTGCTGTATGTATGTTTTTACATTAGTTGAAAATCCATATCTTCAAAGCTTAATGCTCCCTTGCTTTACCCCAATTTGATACATTTGTTCAATTGTATTTCAGGAGACTAGGTCAATTTCAAAATGCCTTTAAAACCTTCTAGATTAAGAGGTACAATTAATAACTGAAGTGTATTATACTGTTTGTTTTTAAAAAAAAGTTTTTTTCTCCCTTAAGTGGGGTTGACCTCTCTCTTTAATTCTGCACTTGAAGAAACCAAATTAGAAACTCTATTATTACACTTGATGGAGCCTTTTAGTATTCTTGGCAAGAGAGAAAAGCTTTGTTATGCACACGCAGTCACATTCCACAGACAAAAATTAACATGAACGTCCAGGTGATTTCATGAATATTCATTTGTACAATTTAATCAGCTTCTGTTCATTATCAGCATTTACATTTGAAACTGGTATGCAGAACATAAATAAAGGTTTCAGAGCGCTCGTATTGACATTCCTTTCGGTCTGGAGCATGGGTGGCAAGTTTGTAGAAATTTTGGTGGTGCCCAGAACCCACCTCCCAACTCCACCCCCCCAAACTCTGCCCCCACCTGCGTAAGGCTCTGGGAGGGGGCTTGGGGGGAGGTCTGGGGTGCAGATCCTGGGCTGGGGATTAGGGTGCAGGAGGGGTGCAGGGTGCAGGCTTTGGGATGGAATTTGGGTGCAGGCTCTGGGCTGGGGGTGGGAGCATAGGATCGGGTGAGAGGTGCAGGTTCTGGGAGGGCGTTTGGGGGTGGGAAGGGGTGTGTGGGAAGGGGGAGGGGTGCACCATCTGGGAGGGAGTTTGGGGATAGGAGGGAGTGCAGGGTTGAGGGCTGTGGGGCTGAGGATGAGGGATTCATGATGCAGGAGGGGGCTCAGGGCTGGGGGAGAGGATTAGGGTGTGAGAAGATGAGGGTTCTGGCTGGGGCTGGGGGATGAGGGGTTCATGATGCAGGAGGGGGCTAAGGGCTAGGGCAGAGGGTTGGGGTGAGGGCTGTGGGGCTGAGGATGAGGGGTTCATGCTGCAGGGGGGCTCAGGGCTGGGGCAGAGGATCAGGGTGTGAAGGGATGAGGGTTGGAGCTGAGGATGAGGGATTCATGCTGTGGGGGGGGCTCAGGGCTGGGGCAGAGGATTAGGGTGCAGGGATGAGGGCTGTGGGGCTGAGGATGAGTGGTTCATGCTGCAGGGGGGCTCAGGGCTGGGGCAGAGGATCAGGGTGTGAAGGGATGAGGGTTGGAGCTGAGGATGAGGGATTCATGCTGAAGAGAGGGGGGCACCTATGGTAGCTGGATGAGATGAGGATCCATGTCGGGGGGTCCCCCAGGGCTCGGGCACAAGCCCCATCCACTTCCACCCCTCTCAATCGACACATCCGCCGCACCAACCTTCACCTGCCTCCACCTCCCGTACCCTCATACCTCCCCCTACCGCAAAAAAGCAGCTCCCAGAACCACGAACCCAATGCAGGAGGATTAGGTGCAGGATGAGGGTGGGCTGAGGATAGGGTCGATCTGCAGGAGGCTAGGGCGGGCTGAGAAGGTGCAGGATGAGGCTCTGCTGGGGCTAGATTAGGTGCCAGGGGCCAGGGCTTCTGGCCCGGATGACGTTTGGGGCATTGAGAGGCTCCAGTGTTAGGGAGCGTAAGGCCAGCTGCCTTGCCACTCAAGTGTGAAGGCACTAGAACCTGGCAGCAGACGCCAGTTCCTGCCGGGCAATCGCTCTACTCCACAGCACAAGCAGCAGAGGAGAGTCGCGCACTGCCTCTTCTGTAGCAGGGATGCGACGCGCACACGCCGGCGCGGGAACTACAGGGATGCGGCGGGGTGGGGGGAGACCCGCAGGGGCCGGGGCCCGATCCAGGCAGGGCCGGGGGAGAGACCCAGCTCCAAATATTGCTGGAGCAGGGCACCAGGCCCTGAATATTCCTGGAGCCCGAGCACCGCAAATGTATATAACCTGCCGCCTATGGTCTGGAGTATTGTCTCTGTCACTCACCTTCAATATTTTGCCTTCATGGATGTGTGGATTACAGTTACTTGTTTAGTTAAAAACTTGCAGCTCCAATATTGATGTGATGATGAATTCTTGGAGTATTTACTGTAGCTCACAGGGGTGCAATGTCCTCTCTGCTTTTTAATTATTGCTGCTTCTTGTAGTGTTCAGTATGACAACTTTGTGCAATGTGTTTTCAGGTTGATTGCTATTTGGGAAGTACGTTTTTTGCTATTAATTCCTTTACACAACTTCAAACTTTGAATATAAAAGATTGAAAACATATATAATGGCAGCCCCCTTAAATGTATCATCAACCAGTTGAATCAAACTCTGCCTTATGCAAGCAATAAAACACAGTGAAATCATACAGTGGAGTGTCTCCCATATGGACTCTATTGTATATCTTGTCAATATATGATTGATGCAGCTTTTCATGATTATGGCAAATGCACCTATACCTATCTCATAAAGCTGGAAGGGACCCTGAAAGGTCATTGAGTCCAGCCCCCTACCTTCGTTAGGCAGGACCAAGTACTGATTTTGCCCCAGATCCCTAAGTGGCCCCCTCAAAGACTGAACTCACAACCCTGGGTTTAGCAGGCCAGTACTCAAACCGCTGAGCTATCCTTCCCCACCTACAGTGCTGCTAAATGAAAAAGGGAAAAACAGTAATTGTGAAAGGAACTATACCATCAATTTTTTTCTCCTGAAGTCAAGCACTTCCTTGTGTACTACTTTTTCGGTACATGCTCATTATACGTATTTGCCTATACATTTTGTACATAGTGTTGATGATATATTCTGAACATATAAATAAGAAAATCTTAAGAAAAAAACTGAGATGAAATGTCAGTGGGAGTGCGGCTGTCTTATTTCTTGATGAATTAAAACACAAATATTTTATTTTTTTAAATATGTTTGTGGCTTTGTTTCTCTTTGTAGAATGCTAACTTTCCTGTATTACATTTGAAAAGGGGATCCGTGTTCACTCAGGGCCTAATTCTTCTGTCTTTAGTCATTCTGTAGCTTAATCCATCAATAATCCTGATAAGTACAGTGGGATTTCACGGGGAGTAAGGTACTATTCCATGTGAGTACAACTGGCAGATTCTGTCCCTTAGTTACTCTCTGTGATGATACATATATTTAAAGATAAAGGGTAGAGCCCATTGAAATCAATGATCAGTTGAAATCAGATATCTGAAAATTAACTAGGGAACTCAGAAAGCTGGATCTCAGTTAAGTGATCATCAAGGAACCTCGGTAGGTGTTGGCCTATCACAAAGAGAACACAGTATTTGCCATCTATGTCCATCTTTACATCTACCCCTCTGTTTCATTTCCAACATCCTACTAATGCCTAGGTCTCTTCACTATAGCTGAGCCAACTGTTTTTGAACCTAACATGAAATCAGGTAGCTGATAATTTCCCAGATTCACAGAAAGTTTGTGAATGTTTCAATATGCCTAGCTGATTTTTCCAGTGAACTAGGGCAAGTTTTGCATGAACCCAGGCCAGTTACAGTTTATGGATTTGGCTTAAGTAGAAAACAGGTAAAATGTAGAGTGATTGATAGGTTTGAGTTTAAATTGAGATAAACATTGCCAGTTTTGGTTGAGTTTCACTTTGAGAATACTGGTTCCTTGAGGCAAACAAAGAGAAGGTAAAGTTTCTTAAGTAATAATACTGATTGTAAAGTTATAAATGAATAATACAATTAATATGGTACATCCTGAAAAATTACTCATGTGAAATTGGATATACTTTTTAGCAAAATACACAGTTAGTCTGTGGAACACTTGCCACAGCATATCACTGTAACCAAGACCTCAGCAAGATTCAGTGGAAATTTATATGAATAACAAGAATGTTCAGAATCACAATAGCAAGGTTTAAAACTAAAAAATAAACAACCCCCCAAAAGAATTTAAAACCTTGTGTTTCAAGGTATAAAATAATCTCTAACTAATTGGGGTTCTGAAGACACCTTCCTGGGGGTTAGGTTGTTTTCCTTACTGTAGGATTTCTTACACCTTCCTGTAAAACATCTGGTATTAGTTACTGTTAAAGACAGGATAAAGGATAGCTGGACTATGGGTCTGATCAGAGGTGATAATTCCTAGGTTTCTGTAGTTTTATAGATAGACTGCTGCTATGATCATCTGGACATATCTCACCTAATCGATTCCCTACCATCACAGGGGCCTTGGGCATCCGTCTCTCCTGTTTTGTCTGTGGCACCTGATCGTCCCCGGAAGCCTAGAATTTTTAGTTTAACTCAAGTCATTTGGCTCAGTATAGATGGCCTGCAATATGGAGGTCCAGCTAGATGATCTGATGGCCCCTTAAGGTCTTAAACTCCATGAAACGAAATGCAGACGCACAAGAATTTTAGGAGCCATACAGACAAAGGCTTCCTATGTTTATGAGGCTTCTATCTTGCACATATTTCAGCAAACAGCTTCTCCTTTGTTGTTTTCTTATGTGAAGTTGCTATGGTACTAACAACATGGTAACAAGCTATAAAGTATATTAGAAATAATTGATCTTTACCATTCCAGAGGATAAGGAAAATAAATGTTATTTGCACTTATGGGACAACACGAAGAAGCATCTTATTAAATCAACTACAATGACAGTGAGTGGAACTGATGTTACAGAAATATTACAGTGCCGACTTAGGAACATGGAAACTTTACACTCTGTCTTAATGACAACTTTAGATCAAGTATCATGCTGAATGATATAATTGGATCTCGTATCCAAATCATTTTGAGGAAAATTGCAGTTTTCAACCCAGAGACTAGCAAAAATAATTAAATGGCCAAACTAAAACCCCGGAAAATTTACATTATGATTGGATTTGAAAAAGTGTTATCAAACTTTTGTAAAATGTGTTGTTTTATCAAAAATGAAAAATGTCATCTATCATTTATATCTCAAGTCATAAATTTGACACTTAATTACAGGGATTCTTGTTAACCAATCCAGGTTTGAACTGACAAATTGGAGGTCTGAAAGAAATTTCCCTAGGACATACTAGCATAGATCTTCAGTTTTTTTGTTTGCTTGGCTTTTAAAACTGAATATAATGCTTCTGGAAGCTACCATAGTCACAAGTCTAGTGCCTGAAGACATATAATCATTGAAGAGGAAAGATATACTTACCACATGGTTTATGTAACCTTCCAGAATTTGACTATAAAAAGAAATCACAACTAGCAACACTGACACAGGCTATGACAGAAGTCCTGTGGTCTTTCAATAATGTATATTTCCTGGCAAGGGAAAACTGATGAGTTCATTCTCCCTCTAGGATAGAAGCTGGATACATCCAGCATGAGGATGTGGTCTAGCTGAACTCCTGTAAGGAACAACACTGGATATGCAAATCAAAAGTCAACCACTTTACTGAGTGGGGAATTTTTAGGGAGTGGAGATCAAAATGACCTGTTAAATGCTGGCCTGGGATACAGGAAGGTGGGGCAATATCTCAGAAATAATGTGAGAACAATAATCCTTGAAAGAGGGACAGAGACTGCTATTTGCACCAGACAGTAGTCCTGATGAAACACTAAAATGTTGATCTTACAGTGAGCTGATAATGAACTCTTAAGGCCTAGGACTTGATAAGCAAATCGAATGAAATATAAGGGATATTTTTCTCCAGACAGCAAAAAAACATTGTCAGGCTGACCTAAGGATGGTCAGAAAAGAACTCTGGACCCGTGGACTGGGAAAACCTAGGGACACGAAAAGCTATTTCAGGATTCCCTTGCAGCAGAGCCTAAAAAATCCACTGCTTCTCCGTATCTTTTCTTATTTTGTTTTTTGTTGTCATTCACTTCCTATGAGTACTCAGTTTCCCTGATAGTACAACTCAAGTTAAACATCCAAAAACAAACACTTTAAAAAATCTGGGATTTAATGTCTCTGCACTTTACTTACTGCATTTAGAAAATGGGGCTAATGATATTTACCAACTTGGTAGGAGTGAAGTGCAGTCTAGGACATGCTCACAAAATGCCAGGTAAATGTAAAATACTATTAAGATGACAACAAAGGTTGGAATAGGATTCTGAACTCTGAACCTTTGTGCTTAATTATCTGAGCCCTGGGGCCTCTGTAAAAGTTCTCCTGCGCTTAAAGCAGTTCAGCTGATTAGACGTTTTAGTACACAATATAATAGCTATGCAACTGTGCAGAGCATTCTTGTTTAAACTGATGCTGTTTCCTATTGCATACACCATGGCACATGCTCAAATGTTCAAACCTTTCATATTCATAGCTAGTGAGACGAATGTGAAGTTATATCTTTTGCTGGGTCAACTTTTGATTGAGAGGGAGATAAGTTTCCAAGTTGGACAGCTCTCTTCTTTAGGTTTATAGCTAAATATTTTGAGAGAAAATTAAGACTCTACTTAATGAGGAGGGAAGAGAACTCCAAGTCATTTGTGACCTAGTTGTATCAAATTGGAACAAAGGTCTTCATCTTTATTCTCTAATTTATTATATGGGTATATTTTCTTTTTGCAGTTGTCTCATGGGAACAAATATATCACAAAAGAAAGTAATTTTCCCCTTCATTCCAAGAACAACAGATAGCAAAAATTAGCATAATGAGGAAAGACCCTTAGATCTTCTGAGAAATAAATGTAACAGGAAGGCGCACATGCATTCACACGGAGACAATTTGTCAGAAGAGGAAAATTAAAACAGCTCAGATTCTAGCTAAGAGGAGCAGTTTGGCTATAATCTCTGATGTTAAAGGAAAGTGTAATTACGGCTTCTTTTTCATTGTAGGGTACTAGATGATTTGCCCTCATTTTATCAGTTTTTAAATCAGCAGGAGCATCAAAGAAAGTTGATTAATAATCCAAGGTCCTAATTAAATGGTAAGATCTTTGGGGCAGGGACTATCTTTTTGTTCTCTCTTTCTACAATGCCCAGCACAATGGGGTCACTGTCCATGACTGGGGCTCCTAGGTGCTGTGGTAATACAAATGATAAATACTAATAAGCACAATATCTCCTCTTCCTACACAAAAATGAAAGTGGCCTTCTGGAGTGTACTTCTGTCACCTAGTGCTGCTGGCTGTAGGGGTGTATCATGGGGTATATGGACTCCACGCTAACCCAGCAACCAGGGGCGACTCTAGGTATTTTGCCACTCCAAGCCTTCGGTGGCTTGCCTGCGGGAGGTCCCTGGTCTCACAGATTCAGTGGCACACCGCCAGGAGGTCTGCCGAAGCCGCAGGACCAGCGGACCCTCTGCAGGCATGACACCGAAGGCAGCCTGCCTGCCGCCCTCGTGGCGACCTGCAGATCCCCCCCTGTGGCTTGCAACCCCAGGCATGCCCTTGGCGTGCTGGTGCCTGGAGCTGCCCCTGCCAGCAACCAAAGGGCTAATACAGGCACCGCCAACTACTGCTGTTTGGCAGTCTCACAGCAGCTGGGAGGATAAAAGGCCTGGGAAACTGAAGTGTGGGACTGTGGGGTGACTACAGAGGAGTGAGCAGGCTGGAGAAAGGAGCTCCTGGCAGAAAGCTGCTAAATTGCTGCCCAGAGACAACAGCCCAGAAGGGTATGAACTGACCGACAGACAGCGTCTGCAGAGACCAAGAGGAAGGTAGGAAGGAGCTCAGGGCACTGTCAGAATCAAAGAACCCTGGTCCTGCTTATCCAGCTCAAGGGCCCTGAGCTGAAACCCCATAGAGTGGAAGGGCCTGGGTTCCCCTACTAGCACCTGATAGACTTGGGAGTGGAGAAAGGTTTTCAGACTCCAGGGGACCAGGAATAGACTGACAGCCCCATTAGGCCATGTGAGCCTGGGGGCTGTGCCATGCTTGGCCAGAGGGGGCACTGTTAATCTGATGCACCATTGCACACAGTGGGTTCAGGCAAGGAGTACATAACTGTTCTGACTATTCCTAGGACCCCCACATCCCAAATGTTTCCTAACTTGCTGTTCTCAACCAATGATAAGCTTCAAAACAATAATTAATTAAAAACATCAAACCACTTAGGAAAGGCTCAAAACAATGATTTTTGCACAAATACGTCCTTTGTTGCATTATTGCCAATTTAGATGCTATTACTACATATTTGTGTTTGTACATTATTTATTTAATAGATTTGATTTTGCTTTTCTTGTTCTCCTGTAGGCAAAGTGTTGCCAGACTCTTGATTATAAATACTTTCCATCAGGGATGGATGTAGGCTCTCTCTCTTACCCTAAAGTCCTGTGTACACTATACTACTATAGTGCATGCCTTGTTTTAAGCCACTCTGTGGGACTGTATTTCTTTGTATGATGTACTAATTGAGGTGCCCTTCATTCCATTAGCAGTATACACTTTGCGTGGTCTGATTCAGTCTCATCTCATCTTCCATTCTCCATATATACTGAATACACAGATCTCTTTTCTGTAGTTTCTCATCAAACTCTCTGACTGATTGGAAATAATAGCTTTGTTCTTTACTCCGCTCTAGGCTTAACTTCACTAGTCAAGTGTGTTCCTGGTGATGGTGGGAAAACGTAGCTCATTGCTGAATGTGGATTGAATTTCTTACTTTCTGTTCCAATGAAGTTCACTTCGGAAGTGCTCTGGAGAAGAGTCTGAAAAAGCTAAAAAGAAACTGGGTTGATTTATTACACACCACTTAACATCAGTGCCCTGAAGATCATTAAATAATAGCAGATCTAATCAGTGTAGCACTAAAATCTAAGTTGATACCTTCTTTGGAGGACCTATGGATTCTATACATCTATACATCTTCAAACACAGACATACCTTTACATGAAGAAATCTCACTGAATAATACCTCACACATGGTATTCAGTGAAGATAAAATGTTTTCTCCTTTACTTTAGCCCATAATTCAAATGTTCATAAGTGACCTTCCCAAGAAGCTCAGTTCCTTAGAAACATGAGCATGGACTTGTTTATACCGAAGGACAGAGAGAGTTTGTTTTGTTCAGACTTTAGGCCCACTTATCTACTAAATAATGGACAAGTGGACAAAAAATCTCTTAACCCTCCCAGTCTTTGCTTAGAAGATATTTGATTTGAAACTGAGGCACAACCATGCCCAGCAACTGATGTGGATTTACTTTAGTTTTCTAATCTGAGAAATGTCATGGGAATAATTCTCAAAATAGTTTCACTCCATCTCTTCAGATTCTCACTCGGAAAAAACTGAACTCTTGAAATATCATGACACATGCTCCTTGTCATATTTCCTTGATGTCATGGCAGTGATGACAAAATAAGGAGACAAGGTGTAATGGGGTGGCCTGTCTCTTTAAGGGCTGCAGTTCTGAAGCTGGCCAGCCCTGTACAATTATCTCTACCTGCTACACCTGGGATGAGATGTGAAGTTTAATTAGTAGAAACATGGAGGAGCTGATTATCTTATGAAGAGCAGCAGGATGCTATGCTCAGGGAGGGAGAAACAACTGAGGGAAGGGATGGTAGGAGAAGACAGTTGGAAGCAAGTAGACTCCAGCAGGGTCTTAGTCTTCAGGGAAAAGGTTTCAGGGAGGAAGGTTTGGAAGGCCCCATGTGGGAAAGACTGGTAGCATGTACTTGTATTTGTATATTTAGCAAGAATAGTGGTTTGTATTTAATGGTACCTTGTGTCAGGTCTTACCTCTGCTCAAGTCCACAAACAGCTCTAAGCCCTCTTATGCTGGTAAAACACCAAGTGCAGTTTATTTATAGTATTAGTTGCCACCTCCCTTGCACATTATGTAGCCACTACTGTCTCACCTCCTCTCCTGAGGCAATTAGGGAGGGGACTAGGAGAAGAGCTCACATGCTCTTTGTTTCCCCCTTTTCCAACTTTTTTTTCCTGTGCCTTTTGTATTCTCTGGCTAAAGGCTTAATTAGCCTCTTAGTTGTCTTCAGCCCCTCAGTTCATAACAGCTCTCTTTAATTAGGTTTGCTCTAGACACAATAATTAGAGTTGCAGTGATCAGAGTGCTAGCATGGCAGCTGTTGCTCAGAGTGTAACAACTCCTCTAGCTAGGTCCTCTCTTTCTGTCTCCTGGCTGCTAACCATGAGGAGGAGGAGGAGGAGATGGAGATGCTGCTGCTGCTGCTGCAGGGGTGGGAGTACTGGATTGATTAACTTTATTGTCATCTTTGTTATCTCCTGGGCCAGTGGTGGTGGCTGCTGTCATTGCAAGGGGAGGGGGAAACGATGAGTGGCCACTCATCTGGGAGTGCCTCCACTCCCTGGCCTGGCTGTTCACCTCGATCCTGCTTCCACCTGGAACTCAATCAGCAGTGGTGAGTAGTGACTTCTTTGCAAGCACATGTACCCTCCTACCCCCTAGGCTCCCCCCCCCACTTGCTTCTATTTGCCCATCCACCCTGCAGCAGTTTGCCACCTTTCCCTTTTTGGTACCCAGCTGTCCCATAAGACCATGAGGAGGGCAGCCCCTGCAGAGCCTTTCCCTGTGCCCCCTGGCACAGTCCAGCGTGTGGAGCTAGCTGAGGAGATCGTGGCAGCAGAAGGGGTGGTGTTGCGCCCCCCGCTTTGGAGATCTTTTCTGAGGAGGCCTCAGCGGAGGCAACCCCTGCCTCTTTGTTATCTGTGCCCATGTCGATGCAGAGGTGGATATCGCCTTGATTGCTGACGGGGAGAACTCCATGGTGACAGGTAGGATCTGTGCTCCATCTTTGAGGAGATCAAGGCCCTGGATCTGACCTCTGTCACCCCTGGGGAGGACAGCTCCTTGCCAGTAGGCCTTGGTCTGGACAATGACTTTGTCGTCTCACCCTCTCCTTCTTTCTCCTCACTTTCCTGGGCTGCCATTCCCACTCCCCCTTTCAGGATGCCCCTGGACTCATCCACCTGCCCAGCCATGGAAAGCATCCTGCTTGAGGTCTCTGTGCCCATTGTGGCAATGGCTGATGCTGAGTGGGCTTGGAGCCATTGGGCATGCCTTGTGCCTCCTACACAACCTCTAGTTCAGTGTGCAGGTGGTGGAGTCCCTCTTGGTGCACCAGAGATTGGTCCTGGCGGGTACCATCAAGATTGGGACTTCCTGGGCTTTGAACAGAGGGACTGGGTGAATCCCCTGGCATTCAGCAGATGCATGAGGCTCTTCACTCCTTGTGTCCTCCAGCGCATACTCCAGGGCAGCCTTATTTCCCTCCTCATGGGTCTTGCTTGAGTAGCTCCTATGAGAGTGAGCTCCCTGTCTACCCCTCACCAGTGGCCCTCCAGACATCCCCATGGGGTGCATGCCCTGCCACCCTCCCTGTACCACCGAAGTGGGCTGCGTGACCTGCAGCTCGTTTGTTTCTGAGCTGCACTCAGGAAACAGGTGTATACGCTTGTGTTCCATACCCCTCACTTCCTCACCCTAGTGTGTCCCCCCCCCCCCAAGCATTACGTGGCAGGACCATCTACCACCTGTGGTATAGGTATAGTTTGACTTCTGTATTTGCAGGGGTGAGACTTGTAGGGGATCCAGGTGTGTGTGTAGGGGGGGCACTGAATGCTGGGGGGTGAGTCAGTTTGGTGGGGATTCAAGTGTGGAAGGGTGGGGTGGGGGGATCTGGATGCATGGATTTTGAGTGGCTGGGGGGACAGCTCCCCATGCAGTGACTCCTACCCCCAGCAGTTGAGAAGCAATGGAGGTAGGAAGTGGGGTGGGGGGTGCAGAGCTACCTGGAGACAGGGGAGGTTCCTGCAGATGGGTCTGAGCTGGCCCCTGTGGATCCCTGCAGGGGCAGTCCTGTCTGCTTCTTCTCTCTCCCCCTGCCCTCCAAAAAAAACCCACCAAAAAACAAAAAAACTGTTGGGACTAGCAGCTGCGCACTCACTGAGTTGGGAAGCAGCTCAGCCTCCTGACTTTTGTTGAAAACCAGCTACAAGCCAGAGCTCTGCTGAGAGGGTTGATGCACCCCTGCCCTCCCCTCACACAGTCCACACGGAGGAAACTGACTGGCAGCCACCACCCCTATCCCCATCGTTCCTCTGTGCCCCCTAGAGGGATGGGGAGGGGCCAGTGAGTATGCCAGGCTCTGTGCCTGCTGGTCAGTTCCCAGGGGTGAAAGTAAAATTGAAAACTTACTGGTATGGGCGCCGGCCCTGCACCCCCACTCTGGAAAGGCCATTGGCAGCAACCACAAAGTGCTGCTGCTGCAGCGCTTTAAGCAGGGTCCGTTGCTGCCCTCCCCCATCAACAGCGCTGCTGCTAGAGACCTGGCAGGGGCACCAACAGGAGGGTGCAAAAGCAGCAGCGCTTTAAAGTAAGTCGGTAGAGGCCGGTACCGGCGGCCACTTTTTACCAGTACACCATACCGGCCCGTGCTGCCTTACTTTCACCCCTGTCAGTTCCCCACATGGACTGTGCAGTGAATCATCAGGAGCTGCTTTCCTATCCTCCCCTTACACAGAACATGTGGGGGGAAACCACCCAGCAGGCACAGAGCTTCTGGTGTCACCCTTTGCCCCCACTCTCCAATGTTCCTCTGCAGAGAGGAAGTAGGACCATCTACAAGGGAGAAATCTGGGTCCATCCTCCATGCATCATATCCAGTTTGGGGGCAATGTTTCCCCCCTGCCCTCCCAATCTCTGCTCATGGTGAGGAGCCCTGGTAGGCCAGTCTGTATTCCACCCTGGTCCCCTGGCCCACTGAGGATATAAATTGATGGCTTTTTCATGGAGCTCTGAGCACAGGCATGTATCTGACTTGTTTCACCCCCCTTCCTGACACTCCTTTTGCTGCATGAGGGAGACCCTTGTGCACATTTATACTAAGCCCCTCTTCTGGTTCCTCCAGAACTTTCTTTTTAGGATCCAGCTGTACTTTTCCTTGCGCCTCCTGATACACGCTCACCCCACCCATGGCTACATGAAGTCACAAGACTTCCTTGTCAGCCTCCCCCTGGTGTTGGCCAAAACAGCCATCAATCATACCAGAAGGAGGATGCTGGATGGGAAAGTGTTTTGCAGCTTTGGGGCCTATTTCTGCTCCTCCCTCAGGTCATGTATCTGGGCAGAGTTCCTCTGAGCTATGTCCACTGGCTCCCTGGATGCCTTTGAGGAGCAGTGTCCAGGGTTCTCTGCTTGGTGTCCCCCTCTGGCTCCCCGACTTTGACCCTATGACCTCAGTCTTGTTCCTAGTTTTTATTAGTTGTCCCCTGAGCTCAATGGCTTCTCTGCTTAGGCTGGGAGAGAGGCTGTTAGTTTCCCCCAGGAGCTCAGTAAGGGCTTTTGCCAGTACTCTCTCATGCCTTCATAGATTCCAAGTCCAGAAGGGACCACTGTAATCATCTACTCTGACCTCCTGTATAGAACAGGCCATACAACTGCCCATAAATAATTCCTAGAGCCAACCTTCTAGAAAAACATTCAATCTTGAGTTAAAAATTGTCAGTGATGGAGAATCCACCATGACCCTTGATAAATTGTTTCAGTGGTTACTTAGTGTGTGTGTGTTTGTGTGTGTTGTTATGCTTGTTTCCAGTCTGAATTTGTTTAGCTTCAACTTCCGCTATTGGATTGTGTTGTACCTTTCCCTGCTAGGCTGAAGAGCCCGTTGTTAAATATTTGTTCTCCATGTAGATATTTATAGACTGTAATCAAGTCACCACTTAACCTTCTCTTTGTTAATCTACATAGAGTGAGCTCTTTGCATCTATCACAATAAGACACATTTTCTAATGCTTTATTCATTTGTGGGTCTTTTTTCTGAACCCTCTCCAATTTATTAACATCCCTCTTGAATTGTGCACCCCTGGACGCATTATTCCAGTAGTGGTTGTACCAGTGCCAAATATGAAAGTAAAATAACTCAGACCCAAGATTCCCCTGTTTATGTGAGACCTCCAATGATCTCTGAGCATATACAAACATTAATAGAGATTGCAGCACACCTGTGAGGCAGGGAAGAGCAGAAAATTCCCATTTTACAGATGGGAAAACTAAGGCCTGGTCTACATGGGCGGGGGGTCGATCTAAGTTCAGCAACTTCAGCTACGTGAATAATGTAGCTGAAGTCAACGTACTTAGATCTACTGACTGCGGTGTCTTCACTGCAGTGAGTTGACTGCTGATGCTCTCCCGTTGACTCTGCCTGCGCCTCTCACTCTGGTGGAGAACTGGAGTTGACGGGAGAGCACTCAGCAGCTGATTTATTGCATCTAGTCTAGACTAGACTGCTCCCCCTCTGCTGATCTGGCGGGTAGTACAGACAAGCCCAAAATAGCAGTGATTATATGAGTTGCTTAGTATCACAGTATATTGCAATAGTATTGAATGTGTGTTGGTCCCAGGATATTAGAGAGACAAGGTGGGTGAATAATATCTTTTACTGGACCATCTTCTCTAGTGAAAGATAAGCTTTCCAGCTATGGTATAAATAGAACCCAGGAGTCCTGACTCCTAAGTTTTCCCTGCTCTTGTCTCCAGACACACTACTTTTGCTGTTACTACTAAAGTAGTTTCTAACTCTTAACTGGCTTTTCTCTTCTTTCCAGTAAAGGCAGACTCAGCTCAAGTCTGGGTAGGGAGACCTGATAAATGAAACTGATGAGCCAAATGAAGATGAGTGTATGGGAAAGTAATAAGTAATTTCTGGCTAATACTCCAGCAAGAGGAAAGAGATACAGGACAAGACCAGAAAAGATTCAGTATCCCTCTTATTACTAGTGTGTCCTTTTTTAGAGGCCATTGGTAGTTTTATGCCTTGGGTGAAATCATGTATAATGTGTTTTACAGATACTATAACCTAGCCTGTCAGCAACCTGCAATAAGAGATTAACTTCCTCGTACATTATCAGAGCCTCGGTTTAACCCTCACTATTTCTTCTTTGTACAGTGTTCTTTATTTAAAGTCCATCTGATGATGTAATTCTATATCTCTACATTTTTCCCTGCAGATGAACAGCAGCCACAGAGATCATATACTCTCTTTCTTGCTGAAGAATGAACTGCACATGGAACACAGGATCTGAAAATGGAAGACAGGTAGGTCCCATAGTAGTGTGACACCTTCTGTAAAATTAGGTGTTTCAAACATATGAAGATTAATTTTTCGTTGCTAAATAGACTTATTTCTATCTACTAGTAGCCTGGTTTTATCAACTCCAGCACAATATATGGTTTATACCCAGAACATGAACGCAGAAATATAAACTTGATTGTATTAAACATTTCATACTAAGCCTCAACACTGTGGGGGTTTTCCCACCTCGTCTTGTCAATTACACAATTGTTAAATCTCTCAGTAAGGTACCTGATTGTACTTTTGTATGTAGGAAAGATAAGCCAGAACCAAGTCCCCACCTAATGCTCCCAACACCTGGGAGAGGAAGATAGTATTGTAGTAACAATACAATATTAGCAATTGTACAGTATTTTTTTTTCCATCCAGAGTCCTCAGATCTCTTTACACACTGGTAAAACATGATTTTCTGGATCCTAATCAAGACCTTAATTTTGTGACTCTCCTACGTCTAGGGATTTGGCTTTTATGCAAACTAGCATCAATTCTGCAGGAATTAGAAAATCCATAGATCCATATCGAATCGACTGTATTTTAGGTGTTTTGAGGGCACCTATAATCTACATATAGCTAAGAGTTCAATACAGTTAGACAATGTTATCGCAAGAACTGATACTTCTGTGTTCATTCGAGTATAATTTAAAATAGTTGTCTCTTAACACTGCACCTTTGCTGGTAAATAAGGGAAGTGGTCACCTTTGTTCTGTATCAGAGGGGCAGCCGTGTTAGTCTGGATCTGTAAAAGCAGCAGAGAATCCTGTGGCACCTTATAGACTAACACCTTTGTTCTGATGTCACAGGATGCTACCTTTGACTTCTTCTCCAAAGAGCATTTAACAGTTTCAATTCTGTCCTATTTACTTTCTCTACTCGCCCCTCAAATCTATTGGTTCTACCTCAGTTCCACTACAAAAGTGGGGGGAGGGCAGATTTTCGGCTCAAACCTCCCACCTGTTGGAGATCCTTTAAAGCTACAGGGATTTTTAGTTGTTGTTGTTGTGTGTTTTTTTTTGTTTGTTTGTTTATTGAGCCACAAACCTTTCAAGCCTTGCAGGTCAACTGCAGCCACTCTGTCACATTAGCCCCAGTGAAACAGCCAGCAGGTCCTGCTTCAGCTGCCACCACAAGCAAGCAACATTCCAAGGCTGTCTCACAAGATTTGTGAGATGTGCACTTTTTCTATACCCCTCAAGCACATCTTTGAGATCCTACAACAGGATTAATGGCCTGGCTGCTGGTTTCCTATTGATACTGCTCCCATTTCTCTGCCCTCCCCCTTTTTCCTTTTTGAAGCATTTTACGAATAGCAGCTGGATAATAAAATCCCTCAACACTCCCGTGAGTCAGTATGCTCATTCTGCAGATGGGGTACCTGCAGCACTGAGGTTAAATTACTTTCCTAAGACAACAGAAGGAATGTATGTCAGAGCCAGGGCTAGAGTTCATGTTTCTTGATATCTGCTTGCATAGAAACTTAAGTTGTCAACTCCAAAACATCTAAAAATCATGAATCAGGTCCAATGAAACACAATTTAAAATTACAGTACCTTGTCTCAACTGGGATTTTACAGAGGGAGAGCTGATGTGCACTAGCTATCCCATGGTATTGAACCTTTTTGTAGCAGTGAAGAGTAAATTTCTGATTAATGGCAAGGCTTTGAGAGGGTCAAGGATGAAGTGAAAGAATTATGGCTATCTTGAGTTTGTACTGTGAAATGCAAATAAAGACTGTTCCTAAACTTACCACTCCATTGAATTTCTCCATAGATATCTTCTGAAGTCATTAACACTGGGAAAGGATTTTAACTATAACTAGCTTTAAATTTTCTCTGTTAACATGGTGATATTCAAACAAATTAGTTTCTTATGAGTATATGTGGAGCTCAGATATGCAAGCTGTACTTTCATTGCACTCAGTGGGAGGTCCAGGAACTCATCCCCTCACAGGATCTGGCCCGTGTAACAACACTGAGAGTGTCAGTATTATTAACATTAAGTTGAGTATGTTAGAGTATTGGCACATCAATATAGTGGAGAGGAATGATGGCAGTGGGATAATGGCTGGAGACTGGCAGCGTCAGGATTTCCTTGCTAGTGTTGAGAACATACTTGAGCCACCTTCATTTTCTTTAACAAGGGTGTGTGTGTGTGTGTGTGTGTGTGTGTGTGTGAGAATAATACTGATGATCTATACATCTGGATGAATTTTTAAACAATTCTTAATAAAAAAAAATCCCTTCTCCCCTCATTCCTTCATCTTAACTATTAAAGGTATTTAACATCAGCAAGGCCAATAAAACATGTTATGAGTTAGTATGTTGCGTCCTTTCAGAGCAAAAAGAAATTTGAAATGTTAGGAAAATATACCAAAATACCAGGCAGTCATATTTTCTAAACACTGACTTTGAAACTCTGTGTGTTGTGGTGTGTGGGTTTTTTAAACCTTTTCAGGAAGACTTCTGCCTCGGCTGAAATGCAGCATGTGAAATTTTCTAAAAGATGGGTTTGTATCTGCAGAAGTTGCTGGGGAAGAGTTTTAAAACAGGATTTATAAAGGGAAGCCAGCTTCAAGCTTAATGCTGGAGTTGTTATGGCCATGCCATAATATAGCATATTGTTTTTGAAGCTTGTCTAAGAACTTGAATGTGTAGAACAGGTGTTTTGTTACTGCTTGGCTTATTGGATGACTATCTCTGTGGATTTAGCAAGAGCGATTGCTTAATTAGGGACTGTCGGAAGTCTGGACACTCTTGTCAGGGAATTTATTTTAGTAATTTACCTCACAGATGGCATGGATATCAGTCACACATTAGCTGCACTTAGGTTTGCAATATTTTTGGCGGGGCGGAGACAAAGCCATAAAATGGATGCTGTGGTAGCACAAATGGTAGGATGGTGGATTATCATAGGGAGATACTGGGTTTTTTTTTTAAGAGAGAAGAGGCCAGTGCACCTGTGAGTGATCAGTTGACCACAATTAGGCTTCAGAGAGTACCTAGACCCTGAGGAAAAGGGAGCAGGTGAGTACTGCCTGAAAGACTCAAGAATGAGGCAAGTGACAGCTGCTTGAGAACAGAGGAGTGGTAGAAGAAGTAAAGTTGCCTGAGAGGAAGAGCTGCAGAAGAGCAGTAACTGGGCTGCTGGTAATGAGTTCTGTGGAAAACTGTTGAGAGGATGGGCTAGAGCTAGGGCCAAGTTGTAGGAAAGCTTATGCGTTGCCCCTAGGAATGAAGGGAAGAACCAATGTGAGCAGTGTAAGTCCTACCCAGAAGCAAGGGGTTGACTCTGGAGGGATGTCCTGAGGAACAGGAGTTAGACTCACAGACAAGGAGGCCTGGGGAGTATAAAGCTACAGGGAGCCCTCATACATTTATAGATTCCAAGGCCAGAAGAGACCAATGCGATCATCTAGTTTGTATAAAATAGGCCATAAACTTCTCCAAAATAATAGCCCTGGGGGAGTGAAACACTGTGTAGGGAGCCCTCACTGGGTTTACAGGAGAACTCTTAGGAGCAAAGTAGGTTGTGGAACTCTCAGGGAGGAGGCTTGGAGAGTAGGACCTGGGAATGGAGTCTAATGGAACTGCTACAGTGGTTACTGTAGCTGGAGTGGGTGATCTGGGAATGGTGAGCTATGAATGGCATGGAAGAGCTGCTGTGTTGTAATCTTGTTTTCCTTAGCAGTTTTAAGGGGAACCGTCTTTGCTACAAGCAATTTGCAGATCATGGCACTTAATATAACGGGTTTGAATTTGCTGCTGCATGAGACTAATATTCCTTTCTATGGCCCTTATAAAGGGGAAATGGAAGCAATTGTGCATGGTTTGCAACGGGAGGGCACCCCAGGCAGGGGTAGCCTTAGACAGGGATGTTTAGGACTGCACTATATAAAATCAGATCTGTGCACCAGATCGTGATGCACCAGGTTACAATCCAGACCAATGATTAGCCGTGTGTCTCCTGTCCTGTGACCTAGGATGCCCTTTGCAATGCCTTGCTGTGTAGCCTCCAGCCTGGACTACTCACAAACAACCTCCAGCATTTTAAGTCCCTCCCAACTATGTCTGTGTGTGCTGCAGCCAACCACATCTTGGCTTCTACTAGCCATAAAGATTTCCACAGGGTGACCCACCACATTCCCAGTCCCAGATTTCCCCCCAAAATGTATGTCTGGTACTGCCCAGCCCTCTGCTGTACAGTATAAATATATTGAGTCCTTTTATTCCCTTATGGGAATAATATGCACACAACTTGTTACCCAGACACTTTAGCTTAAACACACCAGAGTAGATAAAACAGTAAAGCAAGTTTATTAACTGCAAAGAGATTTTAAGTGAATAAATGTAATGAGGCATATGTGCCAGAGATGGTTACAAATGAAAGATACAAAAATGAAGATAAAACACTTACTGGTACCTAATTTATCAAACTATGTTAGGTTCAAAGCAAAGTTTTCTCACCACAAGCTTCAGCAGATTACTGACCAAACTCTCAGATCATGCCCCCTCCCAGAGAGTCTAATGACTGTTTCCTTTGTCTCTTCAATTGAAGTGAATGTAATGGGCACTGAAAGGGGGCGAGGTGCCTTGGGATATCTGCCCCTTTTTTATAGTCCTGTTCCCCCTTTGAGAAGCATTTCCAGCTGGGAGCAGGGCAGTGTGTGTGGATGGAAGCTACATGCTGTTTGCTAAGATGTGTTGTGTGTGTGTGTGTGTGTTTTTTTTCCCCCACTCCTGTCCCTTTTCTGCCAAAGGATGACACTTGGGAGATTAAAATGTCCATCAAATTTGTTTAAATGAGCCTGAGGCATCAGCTTACCCTTTGTCTCTGAGCAGGGGCAGCTCCGGACATTTCGCCACCCCAAGCAGGGCGGCATGCTGAGGGGGGAGCTCTGCTGGTCGCTGGTCCCGCGGCTCCGGTGGACCTCCCTCAGGCATGCCTGCAAAGGGTCCGCTGGTCCCGCGTGGACCCTCCTCACGCACACCTGCGGGAGGTCTACCGGAGCCTCCCGGCGACCGGCAGAGCGCCCCCCGCGGCATGCTGCCCCAAGCACGCGCTTGGCGTGCTGGGGTCTGGAGCTGCCCCTCTCTCTGAGGAGCTGGTTGGGCCACTCCCCAGACTTCTCTGGAAAACCTACTTTTGGTCATGATTTCAGCGTATGTTTATAACATTAGATGTAACATTGCTAGGCACATTTTGCCATTATATTACTGATCAGCAAATTATACAATAAGTTTTAAAATGATACCTTACAAGACATACTGTATACAAAGATTATGACAATCATGTATAGCATAGGAACACTAGTATATTCTGTTACACAGATATGTACAACTTTATATGTACCACTTTTGATCCAGCTTCACTCTGTACTGCATGCTCTAACTGGATGCAAGTGGTACATATAATGTAGGTGTATGTGCTGCAGCCAACCATTCTCTAAGGGGGAGAATGGGGTTTCCAAACTTCCTTGTAGGGGAGGGAAAATATCTGTTATACCCAGAATTGAGTGTACAAGTTCTCAGTCCTGGAGGAATGAGCTACCAGCTGATTCTCATTAAGCATGCAGGCCATTAAAGGAATTGTTTGGGCTAAAAAGTGGTACATATCTGCAGGGTTGGCCATACTGTTCCTGGCTCTGGGGCAAGAAGACCTCAGTCTAGAGCTGAGCAGCACAGAGAGACAAACAGACCATGCTGATGCTGCTTGGGAATCCTGGGATTCTTAATATTATGCAACCCTTCCAGGGAGCTTATTACAGAATTGTACTCAGTACACATGACTAGGCAATACCTCATTGTGTGAACCCCAAAGTCAGCTGGAGGCTGCCTACATCACTGAGTTTAGCTGAAGATGCATTAAAAAGATTAAAATCCATGGCAGAGAAGAAATGTATTTTCTTCTTCCTTCCTTCTCATCCTTGGCTTTTTCCTTGGCCATGCCTCTAAGGGCTTGGCTACACTGGAGAGTTGCAGCACTGTAAACCCACCACCAGCGCTGCAACTTACTCACCGTCCACACTTGCAAGGCACATACAGCACTGCAGCTCCCTGGCTGCAGCGCTGGCTGTACTCCTGCTCTGCCTCAGGTATAAAGATTGCAGCGCTGGTGATGCAGCGCTGCTCTGCAAGTGTGGCCACCAAAAGCGCTGTTATTGGCCTCCAGAGGTATTCAGAGGTATCCCAGAATGCCTGTTCAGCCACTCTTCTGGTTTGTTGTGAACTCCGGGCTCCCGGAGCTTCTTACCTTAAAAAACAAACACAGCTCATTTGCTCAAGCAGAGGCAGGCAAGGGAATTTCTTTGGAATGTTCACAGTTTGCTTGAGGAAAGAAGCAACAAGGCAGGGGGAGGGGGAATTCCATTTTGGAGCAGCTGCTTATCTGGTCTGAAGGCTATTTAGGAGTGCATAATTTGCATTTAGTGAATAAGAGAGGGGTGGGGGAAGGGGTCAAAACTTTTCAAATGATTGAAGGTTGGTCCTGTGTATCTTCCAGTCCTTAGAACTTGCAAGGCAGGGAGCTGACACAGCATCAGCTCCAAAAATCCACTCTCTCTGTCTCCCCCACACTCCCTGTCACACTCCACCCCCCTCTTTTGAAAAGCACGTTGCAGCCACTTGAATGCTGGGATAGCTGCCCATAATGCATTACTCCCAACAGCGCTGCAAATGTGGCCACAGTGCAGCGCTGGTAGCTGTCAGTGTGGCCACACTGCAGTGCTTTCCCTACACAGCTGTACGAAGACAGCTGTAACTCCCAGCCCTGCATACCTGCAAGTGTAGCCAAGCCCTAATACTGTAAACTGATTCAACTTCAGTCAAACACTTTTAGGAAATTAATTCACTTACAGGACACATGAGCAGTAATAATGCAAACTTCCTCACTCTGTCCTCCGTCTCTCCCCTGAACAATGAAAATTTGGCTCAATAATAACAAACTATATTAAAAAGATATAAAAGAACATTTAAGGTTGAAAAAGTCAAGCACTCAAGTCAGTTTTGGTCGTCCATGCAATCTTAATTTTGTTCCATATTTATTATGAAACTGTCTCTAATTATATGATCAAGTGCTATTTTACCACAAGGCTGTTTTTTGTTTAACTTTGAACTTCTGTTTATACCCAGAGGGGAAAGCTGTAGGGGATGGTTCTTGGTCAGTACATGTGACCATAGAATCCTAGCTTAGCTTTAGACAAATTGTTTAGCTTCTTTGCAGTTGCTATCCCTGGAGTAGGACCCCTCATTGTCTCCTGTTTTCCTTTACTATTGTAGCTAGATTTTCTGAAAATCTTCTAGGTGCAAGGATATGCCCTAAGCACAAGGCAATTGCTGAGTTAGCGTTACAGATTTTTGTTCCCATTTCTTTTTTCAATGACTGCATTTTTAATCAGGTGCAATTCTTCATCTTTGAACATTATTGAAGGTAATGCTTTTATTTCCCTGATGGACACACAAGGCATCCACAGATTTTGAACACGTGACTGTGGCCTCTTCATTTTAAAGAACCTAGTTTGTAATGGCTAAACATAATTAAAACAACAATTTAAGAATGGGATAAGTCTCTCTAAATTCTCCTGCTATGTACTACCGTAATAAGGCACATTCCACTAAACATGAATCAAAGAACTAGTTTGATATATATAGTTCACTGACAATTCTGCTAACTAATTAAAAGAAAACAGAGCATCAGAACAGAAAATAGGTAATACCAAAGATCTAGATGAGATGGAATTGAATGGCAATGTACAGGTTCCTAGAAGTGATCTTGCTTGAATTCTCAGGCTCTCCAGCTAAGTCCCCAGCCTAGTAACATAGGAACAGTTACAGCAGAATTCGCTGCATAGTGCTCTTTACTAAGGGTTTATTCTGGAAGTACAAAGAAGCAGATGTCTCTTAATATAGTCAGGGAGCTGCTTAGGGGTAAGAAAATTAAATCCAGCACATTCTGAATAGCTATGTTGCAGATTTAGCCTCTAAATTCATTCCCAATGTTTATAAAATCTTTTATAAAGAAGAAACTGAATAAATGAGCTGAAATCCACATTCACATGTATGGCAGGGTAAAGTACAGAATTCCAGTCAATGAACAAAGAAAAGAACAGAAAAGTATCCATTGCCTCTTCCCTAGAAAATCTACTGTAGAGGAACTTGTCTATAATGGGTTTATAATTAGTAAGCATATTAAACAGAAAATGCATTTTTAAATATTCATACTGGCTATACAGTAATGTACTATATTAATCTATTAATAGATAGTGCTATTGCCATGAAATGCGATTCCTCACAGAGACAAAACGTTGGGCTAGATCCTGGCTCTGGCTGTACCCATTTTGCTGTAAAACAATAAAAAAAACAACAACAAAACCAGTGGGGAGGGATCCTCGGGAGGTGTACAGCTGGCATAGCAGTTCCTGTGCCACCCTATCTTGACTGCTCCCATTGTAGCAGGGCATTGCCAGGAACCTGCTATTTCTGTTTGGCAAAATGGTTATGTGGCATCAAATACAAGCCGCGGAGCCCTGAGTCTGCTTTAATTTGTGCTTTGGTCTGGCCTGGCATCCCCAGGATCAGGAAGATGTAGAAGTGCCTTAATGTCCCTTTCATGATGTTGGAAATCAGTTTGGAAGCATTCTGTATATAAAGGTTGGAGTTATAGTCTGTGTATCATCTTGATTTCGGAAGTAAATGGCAAAGTGTGATTCTTGAGTATTTTTGTTCTTGTTTTACTTATTGATAGCAAATGAGTTTGCTCTTTTTATTTACCAGATCAAATTTTGACTATTTCCTTGTGTGTATAAATGAATTATTTTATGTGGTTGCTAAACTCTGTCAGATCCAAAGAGAGGCCCATTTGAACAGACTACTTATGCATTTTTAATACATGCATATTGAGTCTTAAGAATGCCATATTTGAAACACCTCAGGTCTTGGTTTTTATATATTTGGTTGGACAAGTCAAGAGGAGATTTAGGATTTAGTTATTAGGCTACTGGAAAAATCTATAGAACAATCACAATCAGCTGACTGCTTCAGGAGACAAGGGAATCTTAAGTATCAGAGGTGTAACTGTGTTAGTTTGGATCTGTAAAAAGCAACAAAGAGTCCTGTGACATCTGATAGACTAACAGATGTATTGGAGCATAAGCTTTCATGGGTGAATACCCACTTCATCAGATGCAGAATCTTAGTGTTTGTACACCCTATGGAACAGATTATTTTTATATCACAAGCATTATGATCCATTAGAAATTTATGAACTATTACCCAGAATGGTTTGCCCCCAGATACCTTTAACCTAACATCAAGACTACAGGAGCACTGATAGTATATGTTGGTAGTTCATTTTACAGTTTTCTTGGGACCCCCGTTCCCCTGTTTATTAAACAATGGATCAAAAGGTTTTGAGTCAAAATGCAGGCACAGCTGCTTTTTTTGCTAGTGGTTTGGGATGCCTGCAAGGTGGTCTTCTAATAGAGAAACAATTACACATTCAACTAATGTCACAGTGGGATTAAAAAGGAACTATTAAATAGGTAAGGAAATACCCGAATATCCTCCTGGATACAGTTACAGGACCCCAAATCCTCATTCTCTTTGAGCTGCCTCAAAAAAGACATTAACAGGTACCAAATGTCACATCAGATGAAATAGCCATGTTACACTCTTGGCCAATTATTATGAATGAGAAAGTAAAACTGGGGAAATTGTTAACTTGCCAAATAAAGAGAGTGAGAGACAGTCTGGTGAATAATGAGATTGCCTTGTCCGTTCAGGTAATTACTTCAGAGTCCTGTGAAATAGTGTAGTAAAGAAATTCCCCCCTCCTTCTGCAGCAGGGATTGGAGCTGGAAGTTCTGGGCTTTCCTCCAGAGGCTGTACTTGATAGTGAACACTGATACAGGCTTGAGGGAAATGTCTTTTAGGAAGAAATACAAGAGGTAATACAGGAGTTACAAGGATAAACACAAAGTCCTGCAGAATAAGCTCACTGTAAAACGGTACAAAGTTTTCCAAGGTAGATTGGCTCCACGCTGAAAGTTGCACTGTACTGAATTACGTGATACAGAAAAAAAAAGAGTAGAAAATATTGATGTCTCTGAATCAGCCCAGTATTATGTTAACAATGAAAAAAGGTGAAGATGATTCACATGCTGAGCAATCGGAACCTTAGATGGTTTGATAGATGCTATTTATAATTTTCTCTCTACATGCTAAAGCTTTTGATTAAGTATTTGGGCACCTTTAGCCTATGTACACCTCAGTTTAACTTATGAATATATAAACTGGTGGTCTTTCCATCTTATCTTGCACAGGTGTTGTGATCTTAAAGTTTGCAAGGAGATATATTATTGAATGAGAGGAATGGTATAAATACAAAGTGGTGTGTGTTTGTTTGTTTAATTGTTAATATGTTTAATGAAAAACATATGCTTGATAGTTTAATTTATATTCTTTGGAGTTATCCACTTGATTCTATTATTGTTAGAGGCATCTCTTGAGTTTTCCCCTTTTTGTGGAAAAGGTGCAGAGTTGCTCCCTTTCACATTATGTAATACAACAGCTGGCCAAGACAGACCAAGAGGAGGGAATGTATTTAGGGTAAAAAGAAAGGATAACTGGAATACCATGTCAAATTTTTTAAAGAGTCTATTTCCTTCCCTGTATTCGTAGAAGATTGACATCTTATTTCTGAGTTAAAGATTAACTCAGCCAAAAAGGGAGGTGATACACATGCTTCCATATATGAGTACTAAACTATGACAATGGTATCTTTCAAAGGAGACAAGAACACTAAGCTCCAGTTATTAGGGAGTGAATAAGAGTGCAAATTACAATGGGGTGAATTTGAACTATGCCACATTGTTCTCTAAAGGTCTTTGAAATTAAACTAATCTTTCCTTGCAGTGTAGAAACAGATAGTGCTGTCATTAAAATGAATATTTAACCATGTGTTTCTTGCCTATGGATGATTCAAGCTTCCTGAAGTGAAGGTAGGCTTGACTATAGTTTCCGGTGGCTAACCAGCAGGTACTGAGCTGGACTGTGGCTTGACAAATGCCACCTGTTACCTTCCCCCACCTCCTGAACAAAGAGAGGTTGGTAGTTTGTCTGGGACTGGCTGTTTGTTGGGGGTGGGGGGTTTCCTCTTTCTTCTTTTCTTTTTCTTTTTTCCTGGAAAAGGTAAACTCCTGAGAAACTCAACTGGAGGGCAGAGATGCTGTATTAGGCCCTGTCCTACTCCCTGCCCAAATCTAGATGACTGGAATGTGAATGAGTATATAACCCCGTCACACCCTAAGGGGGCTCATCCATTCACTGTTGAGTGAGTGGCTTTTTTTTTAAGCTTCTGTTTCATTTATCCAGGGATATTGAATCAATGGATAGGAAGGCTCTAATACATTGGTTTACCTATCTACTGCTGGACTTCAGGAGCAAATCTGTATTTTCAGTTCTGATCTTACTATATTTTTATTTTTTAATATAATTTTTTTCATTCTTTTTTCTAATTCCTTGGGTCTATATTAGTCACAGCCCAACCAAGGATAGATGCCCAGGGCACATATAGCTGCATTTCATGAACTCCAAGAAATAAAGGATTTTGAAATAATACTACTGGCTTTTTTTTTAGTTTTCCTAGACATTATTAATATATTTTTTTGGCATGTGATGTTCAATTAAAGTGGCCTCTTTCCTCTTGTTCATTCCTCTACTTATTGTAATCTTTAAAAGGGACAAGGAAACAGGGGAGATGCAACAGACAAATGTATATCTATATCTAAAGAAACTTCAACCAGGATGAATTCAATGGCTGAATTGCCACAACGTAGCCTTTTTTTCATTCCCTTTACAAGTACAAATCCCAGTAGAAGGAACAAGCATAATACAAATAACGCATCTTCTTAATAATCCAGCTAAAAATAGCCCAAGGCTTTGGTAATATCACAGAAACAAAGTTAAAATGGAAGTGAAAATAAAGATAAAGGAAGTTAGGATTTGATCCTTTCTGAGATTTTACTCAAACTCTCCTTGACTCCAAACTAAGTACAGATCTCAGAATTTCTCTCACATTTTCTTGAAAGACATGTCAGTATCTTTCAGATCTTGTTGGGACGTGGCATCTGGAAGGAAAGCAGCAGTGTGTGAGGCCTCATTTTTGGCAACCTTACATTTCTGTAAGGAATTTGGAATTCAATATTTGACTATACCCCCCTCCCTGACTCCTCTAACTTGCTGATCAGCCAAATATGTTATGAATCAGTCCATTCACCTTACACATTCTAAATGGCAAAATTTAGCAGTGATATTGTCATAAACAGATAGTTAAGGGTTAATGTCTCTCTTACCTGTAAGAGGTTAACAAACAGTGAACCTGGAACACCTGACCAGAGGACCAATCAGGAGACAAGATACTTTCAAATCTCGGTGGAGGGAAGCCTTTGTTTGTGTTTTTTTGGGTTTTGCGTTGTTCTCTCTGGGTTCTGAGAGTGACCAGACGTACCTACAGGCTCTCTGATTTTCTGTTCAAGTAGTAAGTACAAGTAGAAAGGCGGTTTAGTCTTTTTGATTGTTTTCTTTGTATGCAAAGTGTTAATTTGCTGGAAGAATTTCAATTTTTATGTGTGGGGGGGAGATATCTCTTAGATATAAGCTGAAAGACCCTGTAACATTTGCCATCTTGATTACAAGAGACAACTGTTACTTTTTTCTTTTTTTAATTAACAGCTTTTCTTTTTAAGACCTGAATTGATTTCTTCCCTTAGTTAAGTTCAAGGAAATTGATCTGTATTCACCAGGAATTCGTGGGAGAAAGTTGGAGGAGGGGGAGGAGGTTGATTTCTTGTGTTTAGATCATGGAGCTTGAATCTGTATTGCCTTGGTGAGGGAAAAGGAGGGGGAAGTGACATTCCTCTTCAGTTTTAAGATTCAAGGAGTTGAATCACAGTGACTCCTATGTACTCAGGAGGCAGGATTTGGGAGGAAGAAAGGAGGTGAGGAATGGTTTATTTCCCTTTGTTGTGAGACTCAAGGGTTTGGGTCTGGGGTCCCCAGGGAAGGTGTTATGGCGATCACGGGACAGACGTGTAAAGGCACTCCAAGTCCTGGTTGGTGGCAGCACTACAAGATCTAAGCTGGTAATTAAGCTTAGAAGAATTCATGCTGGTATCCCATCTTTTGGACTCTAAGGTTCAGAGTGGGGGTTATACCATGACAGATATAGATCGAGGTCATATATCTTTTCATGACATCTCACAGTCTCCCACATGCTCGGTGCCACGGTCCATATCACAGGAATCAATTTCTTTATTAAAATAAGTGACAATGACATAATTTTACTTGCTTTTGGCGGAGAGATTGGGGTCTAAATATGTGAGGGTTGCATTGGAGTCCTTGGTTTCTAATTTGACATTTTTTGGTTATACATGCCGCCAGTGGTTTTTCTATGGTGGGCACTTTAGGAATAAAACTAAATGATTCCTACTCAACCCCCCATTTTTTCCATGCAGTTTTTCTTTCAAAGTTGCAAGTTAACTGTTGCATGAGTGGCAAAACAAAATGCTCTGCAAGCTTCCTCATGCAGCTCTGCCAGTGCACCTGCAATACCCATTAGTTTTTTAGACTAGACACAATAGTATGTAAGAGTCAATGAAAGGATTCACATTGGTTTCACTGGGCATTGGATTTGGCCTTTCATGAGCAGAAATTGCCAAGACTATGAAACTGTGTGGCAGATTTATGTCATGAGCAAATGGGACAACAATGACATCACTAATCACATTTTCATTTGTGACGCAAGGTAGGATCTGAAGACTGGTTTACAGACATGAAAGATTTCCCCTCTGTTTCTGCACTATATAATGTCCTACCAAAAGAAAAAATACTTTTTTTTGCATGAGAAATCCCATACATAATTGCCCGAACCCTTTCAACTGTGGTTAAGGCATTACTTTGTATTTTAAAAACAAATGTTTTGCAATTCCTGCCTGATCACGTGAACTATGATCATTGTTTTAGCAGGTACACAAAATGTTGTGAACAAAGCAATGCAAATGCAAAATGAACCCAGATCCAGCTGTGCCATACACTTCAGGATTCCCCCAGTGCATCTGCAAGACATTGCTTTTCTGCTCCAGATCTGCCTGTTAATTTTTTAAATGATCTCTTGACAATCTATGAAACTGAGAACAAAAAGAAAACAGAGCAGCAAGCCATTGTAATCCAGAGTTAAATGAATAATTTTTCTCTTAAACTAGGCTTAGATTTAGAGTTGTGAATTCATAATACTTGTGACATCGAAATGAGTGGAGAACAAACTGTTGGTATGATCATGGAATCTGACGTCTACCAATTTGTTTGCCTAACATAGTTAATTGTATACTAGTTCATGGATGGGGTAAACCACACTTCATGAGACTGGGCTAGGTTTATGTTAAATTTATGAGCCAGTTTAGGATTAGGATTGAGGCCAGTTCATAGGTTTTAGTTTACCTTTAAAGTGTGTGCCACTTTACATGTCCAATCAACAGGCAATTTGGGGGCTTGTTCTTGGAATAGGTGAGGGCTTGTTAGAATCCTACAATGTCAGGTTGGAAGGGACCTCAGGAGATCATCTAGTCCAACCCCGTGCTCAAATCAGGACCAATGCCCAGACAAATTTTTGCCCCAGATCCCTAAATGGCCCCCTCAAGGACTGAGGTCAAAGTTGTATTCTCTGACTAGGGGTATGGCTACACTTGCAGCTGTACAGCACTGGGAGTTACAGCTGTCTTCGTACAGCTGTGTAGGGAAAGCGCTGCAGTGTGGCCACACTGACAGCTACCAGCGCTGCAGTGTGGCCACATTTGCAGCGCTGTTGGGAGTGGTGCATTGTGAGCAGCTATCCCAGCGTTCAAGTGGCTGCAACGTGCTTTTCAAAACAGGGGGGTGGGGTGGAGTGAGACGGGGAGACAGAGAGAGTGGATTTTTGGAGTTGACACTGTTCTCAGCTCCTTGCCTGGCAAGTTCTAAGGACTGGAAGATACACAGCACCTACCTTCAATCATTTTAAAAGTTTTGACCCCTTTCCCCACCCCTTTCTTATTCACTAAATGCAAATTATGCACTCCTAAATAGCCGTCAGACCACATAAGCAGCTGCTCAACATGGACTCCCTCTCTCCTCAAGCAAACAGCTGTGGAACTTCCCAAAGCATCTCCCTGCCTCGCGTGCTCGCTGGCAGCAAAGAGCAGCCTGTGTTGTGTTTTTTAGGATAAGTAGCTCCCGGAGCTCGGAGTTCAAGCCATTCTTCTGGTTGTTGTGTGAACAGGAATTCGGGATACCTCTTGAATACCCTGGAGGCCAATAAACCGCTTTTTGTGGCCACACTTGCGAGCAGTGCTTGCATCACCAGCGCTGCAATCGTTACATCCCAAGCAGACCAGGTGTACAGCCAGCGCTGCAACCAGGGAGTTGCAGCGCTGGCTGTGCCTTGCAAGTGTGGACACAGAGTAAGTTGCAGCGCTGTAACCCCATCACCAGCACTGCAACTCTCCAGTGTAGCCAAGCCCTAGGTTTGGCACCAGATTGTAAAACCAATTTGAAGGTGAGGGCTAGGATTAGGCTTGCAGCCAGACCATGTGCCTAGGATAGAGTGGCTAGTTTTTGGATTGTGTAGGGTTAGAAGTGAAATGAAATTTGATTCCCAGCCTAAGTATGGAATGTCAAGTTTTCTGGTCTGGTCTAAGGAGAGGGTTGGGGCCAGTTAGCTTCTAGCCTATTGTAGTACTAGTTCATGAGTATGGGTTAGATGGCAAGTTCACGGGCCCAGACTAGATTTAGGGTGTGTGCCAGATAGTGTTCTTTGAGTGGGAATAGAATTGGGGCCAGTAAACAGGCCCTGACTAGGGTTATAACCATCCAATTACAGTCTCTGACATGTGACATTTATGACCCTATGCAACTACTCTGTAAAATTTACTTCAAAATGAAATGTCAGGACCAGTAGAAATATTAATCTTTGTATTTTTGGTGTGTAAAAATTCAAATGGCTTTAAAGAAAAGCTTGAAGAACAATTAAGAGAATTAAATAAAGTAGCATATTACTGCTTAGCACAGATATGATGTTTACAGTAAATTATTAAGGAAACCTCATTTAGTAATTATGGAATTAAAGTCACCAAGAAACGTAAAACACTAATTTACTTGTAGTAATCCATTAGGGCTGTCTGTACCATTTATGAATTCTGATTGATATTACAAGAATTTTTTAATCGAAAAACTTTGCATCATCAATACCTCTATGTATGTGGATCATTGCTGACAGGCCATGTAGCAGGGACATACCAGACAGATACAAAGGGAAATAGTTAAGGTTAATGATGCTACTTAAACCTTACAAAGGCTATGCTAAAAAGCCACTCAAGCCTTGGAAATCCAGTTTAGTTAGATTAGGCAGGAAGGTAGGACCAGTAGAAATTAGGCTCAGTAACCCGAAGGGATTTAACTACACACAGGAATAGTGGGATGCACAGGAAGAGGAAACGTGAGGGAAGAAAACATAATGTCACACACTGGGAAGGGGGCTCCAAGAGGGGCAGAGACCAGGCAGCATATAACAACCTGTATGAGGAGCTGCCCTGTTAGCTTGGCATTTTTGGATCCCAGTGGTTCCCCAAGGACTCACAAGGGAAGGTTGAGATAGACGTGAGTGACATCGGGGTTTGAGATGCTTATTGTTCTGTAGAAACAATAGTCTCTTGTGCTTTACATGGCTAAATGTTAATGAGCATAAAGGTGTTAGACACTGACTCTATTTAACTGCTCACTACTGTTGCATGCCCTTGAGAGAGAGAAACTGTAAACCAGAAGCTTCACACCTTTTGCATGGAGTTCTGTGGGAGAAATGTTTAAGTAAGTGAGGGCTATCAGGGATCAGAGCTGGTCCTGTGGAGTAGGATAGCTGGGCCGAGGAGCCCCATTTCAGAGAAAGGATAGCATACTGAGAGTCAGTGCCCAGGAAATGTGCCAGAGAGGCCAAGGGAGGAACTAGTCTGCAGCCTGCTGAGGTCCTACAGCTTAACACATCACAGGGGAGCCAGAACAGAGATGCTTGACTGACCTAGTGGTTGGCTGGAAGGGGGAACTTGCTAGGTGACAGAGACACCTTGATTTCTCAGAGAGAAACAAACAGGGCTAAACTCTGTTCTGTTAGACTTGTGCCGTCCTGCCCACTTCCGTGGAGTTGTATGAGTATATCTGAAGGTAGGCTGTGTTGCAGAGGATGACAGTAAGGGGAAGAAAGTCAAGACTGGTAGGATTATAAACTACTGGGTCAGATCTCCAAGACCAACTGAACTGTCTCTGATGCAAGGCTTGAAGTGGGAGGACAGAGATTGGGTTCTTCAGTACGGAGGCCATTTTGGTCTGAAGTGCAGGTGGGGATTCTATAAATTACCTGTTTATGATTGCCAGAGTGCAAAGCATTCTGAACACCCCTGATGCTGATGGGGAAGGTGGCTTACAGTCTGTTCATCATCCAGGTATTCTGCTATACAAGGAGAAAGTAGGGCCTGTAAACTTCCAGGAAGCCTCCTCTCTTTCATTGTAGAGAACAGGATCCTTCTTTGTGTTGTTTTATTTTGTGAATTATAATACTCACCTTGCAGATAAGAACTAAACAGCCAGCCAGAGAGGACAATGAAATGTACAAACCAAAACCAAGTTGGTAGATCTAATTTGAGGTCTGAGCCATGACTAAATGCCTTTATTGCAAGCACGTCCTTATTATTGTAGGTTTATGTCTCAAATACGAAGTTTTATTTAAAGAGAGAGTCACTTGAAATGAGATCTAAATCCAAATTATTTTTGCCTTTTACAGCTGAATGTTGCTAAACAAGATTTGAATTACTAGTCTTAGTTGAACCTGGGATGACTCCTTGCGTGTTTTAATGTGATTTGAAATGTGGAGACACCAAAACCATCTATAGTGAGCTCCGCTTTAAGTACAGCAGTGTTACTCTTCTTTATATACTTGCTTTGTTAGTATTTTATTGCCTTGCATACATTACGTCAAAGAATTTTTAGGCAATTTAGAACATAATATTCATCCATTTTCAGCAAACCTTCTTAGCAGGTGTGCCACAGAAATGGCAAATCTTGTTCCCTTTACAAAGTTACCAGCTGTCATAAAATATAAGGCATCAGTCTGCTGAATATCACAGAAGAAATTGATAGAGAGAAAGGGAAACAAAGAGCAAAGTACTGTGAATCAAGAGAAGAAAGATAAACAGGAACATCTATGAAAAAAAGCAATTTGTATTAATATTGTTACTCCTTTTTGATCTGAACAGTTATTCAAAGTTCAGGGCTCTGCAGGTGGTTTCTGCTTGGAGGAGAAATTGATGATAGTCTGTATTGTGTGGAGTTTTTTTGTTTTGTTTTCTTTTTTGCTTGGGTTTTTTTGGATGGAATTTTTTACAAAGAATAAAGTTCTGGTTCCATGCACACAGCAGGAATCAAATAGGAGACCATTTATTTGCTCACAGCTCCAAAACTCTTTTCAGCCAGTACTTAACCCAAAAGCGCACTCTCAGCTTTTTCCTAGGACCCCTATACTGATGCTTATTTGGTCTTTGCTTCTCTCTGAGACTCAGATGTACACAGCTCCACCACTCTTTGCCTTAGATTCTGTGCTTGTTATCTCAGTCCCCACTGAACCCTCTTGGGCCATACGATTCAGCTTCTCCTTTAGCAGGGGTGGCTCTAGGTATTTTGCCACCCCAAGCACGACAGGCAGGCTGCCTTCGGCGGTTGCCTGCGGGAGGTCCTCGGTCCCGCAGATTTGGCAGCATGCCTGCAGGAGGTCTGCCAAAGCCGCAGGACCAGCATACCCTCTGCAGGCATGCCGCCAAAGGCAACCTGCCTGCCGCCCTCGTGGCGACCAGCAGAGCTCCCCCTGTGGCTTGCCGCCCCAAGCACGCTCTTGACGTGCTGATGCCTGGAGCTTTCCCTGTCCTTTAGACTTGCCATGTCCCTGTGTTTTTGAATATTGCTCCTATTATTTCTGCTGCCTGGTTACATAAAAGAAATGATTGGCTGCTTTACATTTTATCATTGAAAGAAAGGCAACGATTATGCCCACTGACTTCCACAAGGTTTAAACAACATTTAAACATATTTATGCTTCAAAGATCAAAGGCAAACTTAATATGGTCTAACCTAACCTCTCAGACATAAGTGTAAGCTACAATGGCTTGGATCCTTACAGCTGTGTTTTATTTATGGAAGCTATGAAAGGTCTCTTCCCCTTTGGGATGGCTTGTGGGAGCAGCCTTTACTTTCAGGGGAGCTCAAGGAATCATGGCTGGCATTAGAGATTAGGTTCTGTGTAATTTAGTTTGGATTCTTAGGACATCAGGAAACAAAAACAAACAAAAAGAACCTGAAACAAACACCATGCAATGATATGTCACACAGAAGATCTGCCTCCTGACTTGCTAGTGTGCTCCTACAGTATATTATTTAAATGAAAATAAACGAGTGGTGAAATGTCTAATTCAGCTTGTGGAAAATTAGATGGATAAAAGAGTAATGTTGAATTGATCATGATTCTTAATGTAAAATAATTCTGGAGAGATAGAAGATTGTGCTTTTTCACTGGGTAAAAAAGGTTTCCTAAATACTATGAGCTGGGTGAAACCTTGCTGTGGGTTGAGCTAAAACCTCACTGATGATGTGATGATGTGATCACAGATGTGATGATGAACCCTACAATTAACGTATGTGTGAGAATGAGTTAATCAGAAGAAACCACCTAGGACAAAAGTGGGTTGTGAATCACCAGAATTTAGACTGAATGGTCAGGGGGCTTTTAGGGGGAAGGGAGGAGGAGGTTAAGGGAAGGCTGGTGATACAGGAACTGAGAACAGAGAGAGTCAGAGGCAAAAGCATGAAAGCCAAGCAATAGCTGGTGAGCACAGTGTGACCCCGGAAAAAGCTTGAGAGAGCGCTTTTCAGTGAGTTGGCTATAGAGGTTTGGGGTTGTAAGCTAAGACCCTACCTACACTGTGGTTACTAGAGTGGCATAACGGTGGCATTATATCTATGCCACCGTACTGCCATAGTGTAGATGCAGACTATAGTGATAGAGGTTCTTCCATTGATGTACGAACTCCACCTCTCCGAGTGACGGTACCTAGGCTGCTGGAAGCATTCTTCTGTTGATGTAGCTGTGCCTGCTGATGGGTCAGCATTGTCAGGGTTCTCAGAAGTGTGGATTTTTTCACAGCCCTGAGTGCCATACCTATGTCAACCTAAGTTTTAAGTGAAGACCGGGCCTAAGAAACCACTCCCTTTTTTTCTTGCTTCTTCCTGAGTTTGAAGAAGCAGGACTTCATACATTCCTTGTAAAGAAACAAGATTCTATCCAAGAAAATACCAGCCTCCATCAATTTCTACTTCCAGCTGGAAAGTTTCCAGGCTCCAACCTTTGGCTAGCTGCTCATGTTAAAATGAGGCAATGGTCTGATAGAAAGGTTTCCTGTGATTATACGTTGTCTGTGGATGGAATACAAATGCAGACACTGGGACTGAATCTGGTCTCACTTGTACCAGTTCTACACTAACGTACCAGTTCTACACTCACTTGTACCAATCCACCACTAATGCAGGTGGTATTCTCTTCGATTCTTCCTGTCAAAGGTAGGGGCCCGGGCAGAGACAGATGCATCATGGAGGTGAATGCCTGGCTGCGAAGATGGTGTCGCCAGGAGGGCTTTGGCTTCCTCCCCACGATCTATTCGCGGAAGGATGTAGGCAGAGATGTGTTCACCTTTTAGAAGTGGAAGGACCTTTTGCACAAGTGTAACAGTGAGGAGGCTTTTAAAACATAGGTTTGCGCGACAGTGAGCAAAGCCAACAGTAAGTGGGGAACATGAAACTGCGATAGGTCGAACAAGGATCGTGGCTATAATGCGAGGAAGGAGCGGTCCAAGGCAACTGGGAGCAGATCACAGTTCTTTAGTGCCTATATACATGCGAAAGTATGTAATAAGAGGAAAATGAAGTGCTAATAATACTACACTATTACCTTGTGCATACTAAACTTGTGGCATCACATGATGAAGTTGGTTCGTATGGTTAGTTTGCTCAGAAGATACAGGGGGAAAGGGAGGTGTTCCGATATATTAAAATCACCCCTGGACTAGGAGTGGCATAGACGGAAGTGCATTGGCCGTTCTCTGTTAGGAAAGAGGAAAAACAGGGTTATGTCTGAGTGCTTACTACAGCCACCTACCAGGTAGTGTGTGGCTTTTTTAAAAACTCAAATCATCAAGCCCACAGATTTGTTTGGGTGCTGGACTCAAACTCTCAGATATATGTTGGGAAACTACACGCCGGGAAGACTATCATATTCCTGACTGCATTGCAGACAACTTTTTTTTTCGAGGTGGAAAAGCTATGGGAAGTTTTAACTTGTTTTTAATAAGAGACTCTTGAGATTTGAAAAGTAGAGAAGCTGTGTGAATGTCATTGATGAATCAGACGTGCATTTAGAAATAGGAACTCAGCAACTAAAATGGATTCAGGGAGGCAGATTTGTAAGTCGACGTTCTATAATACGCATGGGATAGATGAGGAAAAACAATGAGGAGTGCTTCTTCAAAGGGACACTTTAAAGGGCCCAAGCAAGCTATTTAGCTGTAGAAGTAGAAATGTGCAAAGACCGCCTTGCTTAACCACAGATCTTGCATGATCTACAAAATAAAGATTTAAATGGAACTGCAGATTAAAAGGAGATTACAAACAACCCGGGGAGGGAAATTAGAAAGCAAGCACAACATGACTAAACTACTATGGAATAAGGGAAGAAGACTTTTTTATCGATATAGACACAAGGAGACCAAGGACAGTAGGCCCTGCTTGAGGAGCGAGAAACAGTACAGTAACTTGAAAACTGCAGAGATCTTAATAAGTTCTTCTTTTTTGGTCTTCTGGTATCTGAAGGAATGTCTTAATAGTGCATGCTTATATAGAGTGTAGGTTAGAAGATTAAAATTAAAAAAAAGAGGCAATTAACAATCCCATTAGAAAAGTTACATGCCTGCAAGTCCCAGGCCTGATGAAATTGCTCTATCAAGGATTTAATGACGCGTATCTAGCCTTACTATTTCTTTGGAAATCCATGGGAGGAGAGATATCTAGAAACTGCAAAGGCAAATTCAGTGCCCATTATAATAAGGAAATAAACAACCAGAATACGCACCGTTAGTTAACTTCTGTGCCCAGTGGAAATATGGAGCAAGTAATTAGATCACTGACTTGCGAAGCACCACTGAAAAGGTGTATGTAGAATAGCCCAGCATGCATTTGTAAAGACAATATGTCACCATCTGATACCTTCTTTGATTAGATAACAGCTTTGGATAGGAGCGCGGACGACGTCGTTACTAGCTTTCTATAGCATTGTTGATACGGTCTCGCCATGATATTCTTTCATAAATAGCAATACAATTTAGATGCGGCCTAAGTGCGTGCATAATGGCTGATAACGTACTCGAGAGCTGGTTATTAAGCTCCCATCCTGTGAAGGTCATAAACAGTGGAGTTCCAGGAGTTCTGTTTGGCCGCTCTGTTTCTATCTCTCTCAAACTAATATGGATGATTCGCTATAGTCGAGTCACAACTGGGGATTGCAACTGCTTTGAGCAGGGTCAAATATCAAAATGGAAAATTGGACAATGGTTGAGAAACTTGAGTGACAATAACGTTTATCAGCTATAATACAAATGCTCAAACCACTTAGAGTACAATCGTTGTATACATCTAGACTGAAGGAGACTGTCTAGGGTAGGTATGCAGGAAAGAGATCAGGGCAAGTCATAGGGGACCACAAGTAATATGATCATCAGTGTGATTACTGTGCAAAAAGCAACGTCATTCTATGCATAACGGTGTGTTGTAAGACAAAATGAGAGAATTTCTTCCGTCTACTTCTGCATGGTTTGCCTCATTGAGTTATGTGTTTCCATTCTGGGCACCAGACTTTCAAGAAAGAGTGGGCAACTGGAGAGGTCCAGAGAACAACAAGCAATGTATTAAAGGTCTGAGAACATAACCTATAGGAACTCAAATCGTAAATCGGTGTGTTTGTTGGAAAAAAGAGACTGAGAGGACATGATAGCGTTTCAGGTATCTAAAGTGTCATCGGGGAGGGAAAATTTGTTCACCTTACCTCTAGATAGAACAAGCATGGCTTAAAGCAGCAAGGATTTAGTTGACATTGGGAAAGGTTCCTAATATCGGTGTTAAACACTGGAATAAATTGCCTAGAGAGGTTGTGGAATCTCCATCTCTGGAGATATTTAAGAGTAGGTTAGATAAATGTCTATCAGGGATAGTCTAGACAGTATTTGGTCCTGCCATGAGGGCAGGGGACTGGACTCGATGACCTCTCTCGAGGTCCCTTCCAGTCCTAGAGTCTATGACTCTATGAATCTCCACTGACTTCATTAAAATCATTCTGCGTTTAGACTGGTGTAAGCTGGACCAGAATTCAGCCCTTTACCTACTTTCTAAGGATTAGTTGGCCCTGCTAATTGTTTTTCAATTAAGTTTGTGTTTGCTATATGTTGTTCTTACTACATTGGATTACAGATATTTATATCATGTTGGCTGTCAAAGTAGGTTATGACAGGTCATGGCTGCTAATAAAATAAAGGATTTTGGTCAATGTCAGCATTGCCTAGTACAATATACAGTAGAGTAGTTGAGTAGCACAATGTGCAAGAGACCTGAAAAATCAAGTCTACTACACGTGCACCAATTTCTGTTTGCTGTAATTGCCTAGGAAGATTCAAAATCTGTGTCTTTTTACTATTTCCCAAATGAGTTAACTGAGGTTGGCAGAGGCCAAATTATTTGCCCAAAGCTATTGAGTGAACTAGTTGCTCAGCTGGGATAGGAACATCCTGGATGATGTAGGGAGGGCATATTAAAGTAGTTCAACAAGCACATTTTATTTTAAGTGCTTACATAGTCAAAATCTCTTCTTTCTCCCAGCCCCCTGGTTTCCTGCTTCTTTAAAGCTGGTTCCAAATGGTTGAGAGAGATGTATAAAGTACTATTGTCTAACAATCTTGGCCCCTATTCCATTAATCTAACCTCGCTGCTTTTGGTAGGTTCCTGAATCGTTGGCAAGTTGAAAGGCATATAGGTACAAAAATAAATGTTCAGGGCCATATTCTCACTTCATTTTGCCTGGATTCATACAACTCCCAATACTGCTAATGAGAATTATTGTGGCCTGTGATCAACTTTCTCTTCATCAAGGAGAGAAGATATAATTCTGTCTTCTACTCAGCAGAAAACTACTTTAAGGTGCCCACATTTATTTCAGCTTTTGACATCCCTTCAATAATAAAAAAAAACAACCACCACCAACAAATGAACAAAAACAAGGAAGAAATGAAATGGTCATCATTCATTTACACACGTCTTTGTGATGAACAATATGTACTGCTGAAAGCAACCCCATGGAGAATTGTAAGACTGTTTTGTTCAGGAAGAATTATAATATTGATATTTTCATGTGCTAACTTATCCTCCAGACATCTGTGAGGCCGAAGACTAAACATTGATAATTTAATTATGTTGCATTCTAGTAAGCTATTGCTATTGATTGTCATGTAAACAATGAATTTTAGTCCGCAGGGATTTTGCTTAGGATCCCAGTTTTAAAAACAGTCTATCATCTTTAAATTGCTCAGAAGATTGAGATGGATCTGCTATGTTGATTTATTTACTTCACTATCAAGGGGATCCAAATCCCCTTGATATCAAGAGAAAGATTCCTATTGCTTTCAATGGGCTTTGGATCAGGTGCTTGAAGTGTCAGGAACTGGCCAACTCTTACAATCCACTTTTCCATTTTGGGGGGGGGGATGAGTGGGGGTAGAGGTAGAACTAAACAAATTATCTTAAAGCTATGAATTCTTTCATCACTTGTGCCTTCTAACTTTTGAAAACTTAATTTAAAAGAAAGCTCTGGAGTGTATGGATACATCGTTGTGGGTAATTGATATTACGAGCAGCGGAATCTAGTGCCATACAACTAATAGTAATATCCCTTTGTGAGATGAAAGTCAGAACATTTCCCTCATTTGCTACTATCCAAGTTATAAACACACACTGACCTACTTATAATAAAAGACACAGCTAAGTATTGCACAGCCTTAACCTTTGAAACAATAAAAGTTTAATGTGGGAACAACAATAAAATTAATCGGGAGATAGTGTGAGGGTTTTTGGGGCACTCAGGACTGAGTCATCGTGTTACTTCCTGCCTACACAGAGACAGAGTCTTTCTTGGGTGTCAGCTCTCTAACACCACCAGGCTTTCAGCCACTCAAGCACTCTCTTCCAGGCTATGCCAGCCCTGTCTTCACCTTGCAGTTGTACCTCTATCCCCAAGTCCCTTTGAATTGTTCCACAGATATATCCATCCCCTGACACTGACTACGTACAGAAACTCCGGCTCCTCTGCACCAAGAGTTGCAGTTTACCAGTTTTACTTTTAAACCACTGCTCCTGTCAGCCACACTGTACTGGAGAACAGTTAAAATGAAACAAAAGAAGGTTTATTTAAGAAAGGATAAGGATTTAACTAAACTCGGGAAAGTTGTGGAAACAAGTAGTTACAGTACAAAACAAAACCATAAAATACAAATCTGGATCTACACCCCTCCCAACCCCCACAGGTTCAGTCTGTTGCAGAGCTGACTCGTTTCTCAAGAACCAGAATTCAAATACTTGTGAAAACACTCCCCACCCTATAAAGTATTTTCTTCAGTGAATGGATACAGAGTGGTTTTCCCCTCCTCTAAAAAAAGAACAGGAGTACTTGTGGCACCTTAGAGACTCACAAATTTATTTGAGCATAAGTTTTCGTGGGCTACAGCCGACTTCTTCAGATGCATTGAATGAAGCATATTGTAAGAAAATATATATACATACAGCACATGAAAAGGTGGAAGTAGTCAAATCAACTCCCTCCTCTGTCATACTGAAAATAGTTTCTTATTACTATTCACAGACAGTGAATTAAGTGGCTTTAATTGTTTGTCATTACCGCTGATAGCTTCCTATTGAAACTCTTAGGCCTTGTCTACACTAGAAAATTAGGTCAGTTTAACTACCTCGGTCAAGGGTGTGAAAAATCCACACTCCTGAGTGGCACTGTTAAGCCAACCTAAGTATTCCTGCAGACAGCACTAGGTCTATGGAAGAATTCTTCCATCAACCTAGCTACCACCTCTTTGGGTGGTGGATTACCTATGCTGATAGGAGAACCCCTCCTGTTGGTGTACGTATACACTGAAGTGCTACAGCCGTGCAGCACAGTGGCTAGCCCAGCAGAGTTGGTATTTCAAGACCTGCGCTTCTGGTTGCAGAGAGAACGCTGATGCTAGGCCTTGTCTACACTGCTACTTTACATGCTTCAACTTTCTCACTCTAGGGGGCAAAAAAGCACCCCCCTCAGCACTGCAAGTTTCAGCACTGTAAAGTGGTAGTGTAGACAACGCACCAGTGCTGGGAGCTACTCCCCTCGTGGAGGTGGGTTTTTTAATAGCACTTCCAGTGCTGGTGCCACGACTACACAACCATGTCAAAGTGCTGTTGGAACCACGCCAGCCACTTGAGATGTTGTCTGTAGGTTACTCAGGTTTCACACCCACAGAGAAGGGTGGGGATGACAACTGCCTTGTAAACCAAGATCTTGGTGCCTGTTTGCAGATCCCTATCATTGAAGACTCATTCGAGTCATATTCCAAAGGATGTTCTGGTATAGTGGATCCTGTATTCAATTTCTGTGTCAATGCTGGCTGTTTGGGAGAGGTGGCTGCCATGGAAAATGGTCCACATTTTCTAGGAGTTCTTCACTGATGGTGATTTGTGGAGTACGAAGAGTGGTTTGTGCAAGTGAGGGCTGGTAGAGTACTTTGTTCCAAATAGGTAACCACTGAAACTAGTTGTTTTACTCAGACATAGAAATAAGCACTATTGGGGAGGGAGAGGCAGATTTTTTGTGATAGTGAAGTTGCACTGATTTATACCAGCTAAGGATCTGGCTCTATATTTCTAGTGTCTTCTCTCAATAAAAAAAAATAATTTTCATGATTTGCTCATTCACTCACTGATGTGTTGTTTCCCCCCCCCCGCCCTTGGTCAGATAACTGATCCTGCACACAGTTCCAAGCCTGTTTCCAGCCAGAACTCTTTCCAAAAGGTCTCTCTTAGCTTTTTCTCAGAACTATGCTTCAAGTGTTTCTTTTGCTGTCTCTGGGGTTTCCTTTAATTCCTTGCTGCCTTCTCTGTGCTCTTGTATCTGCTTCTCACGCTTGCACAGCAATCAAATCTGTCAGACCCTGGGAAACTTCTTGGACCTCATGGCCCAGGCACTACCCAGTTTGCATGCACTCTGGTCCTTGGGTGGTGGTTTTGCATTGTTTCATGTGTTGCCAAACTAAGGGACATTTAATTATTCCATCATTTAGCCTAAAAGGAAAACAACTATCATGCCCAACAGCTTCATTGTGGTGCCCAGCATAACAGTATTGTCTGCATTTGTTTAGCACTGTTTACCTTTGTGGACCCAAAATACTTTACAGACTGTATGTACAGGAATCATTTTACCTATTACTGACTTAAAGCACCTCTAGGGTGGAAATATTACTGTCCTTATGTACCTAAAACTTTAAGGAACAGTAGACCAAACCCTCAGCTGTAGTAGTGCAGCTTGGTGCTGTTCTCTGGAACAAAACTATCCTAAGGCTGCCTTAGACAGCTCCTAGAAGAACTTTCTTGTGAAGGATCCTTTGGTATTCTAGATCTGTTGTTGTGACTCCTGACAACTTATTTCCTGTGAGTGGTAAAGAATATGTAGACATAAAAAAGGAGATATAGCTGAGGGTATTCCTATCATGCCAATCCTACTTCTGGATTAGACCCTTGATCTTGTTTCAGTCTGTGCAGCTCAGAATAGTCTTCAGACTAATATAAGTTGTGCCAATGTGTCTATCCCAGTTCAGATTAGAACAGGGTCAGGGATAAGAAATGGTTCTAACAACACCTTTATACCTTTTCTCCTTCATTCCTTCCATCTTCAGCTGTGCTGAGTGCTCCTGGGCTGTAGCTCAGGTTCTGGGCCAGTGTACTGAAGACCCCAGAGGAATAACACATCGTATTGAAACCATAGGTGCACTTTAGGCACCCAGACTATCACTATAAAAGTTTAAACGTGGCCAGTGGTTTAGCATATGTATTTTGTTGGGTGTTAAAGATGAGAAATTGAGTCACAAGTCCACATAATTTAGGCTCAATAAATCGTCACCTTTATTTATAAATTTTGAGACAGAATTATTGTCAATTATAGTTTCTGAACATATTTATGCCAGATAATAAACAGCTAAGATGAAATGGGTAGCAGTTCAAGTTACTGATTTCTGGAAAGTTCTCCTGCACTTCATGATGGTCATCTCAGCCTTTGATCCCTGGTCTGGTCTTTCAATCTCCCTCTTTCAGTTTTTGGTCCATTATTTTTCCTAGCTGGGCCTCGTTCACTTTTTGGGGGATATCTTTCCACATTATGTAATCATTAGCTTTTCTCCATCAGCGTTATGCATTTGTTTTACAAACTTCAATTTATACTTTTTTGGTTTTTTACCCCATTTTCATGTTATGTTTCCATGACTTCTTTTTCTCAGTAAAGGGATTTTTAGCACTACCTTTTGTGTAGTATACTAATTAACTTTCTTTTATCTAAATCTTTCAATGCAATAACAAAACATCACCTTTCTACTGTCAGCAATAAGCAAAGAATTATCTACATAAGTCTATATAAGAAAAAAATTGGCAGGACAACACTCATCATCTTAGGCAAAATGTAGTCCAAGGCCTTGGCATAGATATTGTCCTATCCAAACTCATTCACTATCCGTAATTATAAACTATTCAAGAATAACTGACAAAACTTTTATTTTTACCATTCAGCAATTCTTGCATGTTTTTGAAATATAAAGATTATCAACATAATGTTTAATTTTTTTATTTGAATGAGGAAGTTACGGTAATCTTTAATGTCAAAAGTTTTTCTCTCAAACATGGGTATTCAGGGGACTTTTTACTTGAAGCGCAACATCATGTTTGTACTTTATTAAAAAGGCTTTGTCAGTAATTTTTCCATTGCATTTTGAGGGATATTTTTATTATAGTTTAGTTCAGGATATTTAATTCTATTCAGTCATTTCCTAATATTGTATTGGTTAAATACTAGAGCAACTGAGAGAATTCTAAAGCTGCGTTTTAACACCCCTTCATTAGTGTTGTTGTCATAATGAGTTCAGTATACAGTACCAGATTATAAAACTCACACATAGTTGGACCCATCTTTTCTATTTCTAAGTCCTGGAATTATTAAATAATATTGATTCAGTAGAATAAGATTCCTCTGTATTGAAATTAAACTTTAACTCTGCATAGCTGAGCCAAATATGATTATAGATCAGAACAAAAGAACAGTTTTCTGTTTTACTGTTACAGGGGAAAAAAGAATAATTCAAATGTCTTCAGAATTTATATTCTTTGAAGAGATGTCATCCAAGACTTTACCAGTTGGAAATATTAGCCAATAAATATCCACTTCAACATCAGTCAGCAATATGAAGATATTTGTTAGCCACTTCTACTGAATATACATTGTTATCAAATGCCCTGATGTGGTTTGACAAAACCTCAGTCACTCTTTTGGTTTCAAAAGAACAAATAACATCTTGATTTCATCCCATTCCTCCTATTTATGCCCCCATGTGCTACACAGAGGCATGGTGTGGGGAGGAGGAAAGAAAGTGGCCTTCCTATGTTACGAGCAAAATAGACATGTCAACCGACCAGCAATCTCATCCTTTGACTAGGTCTCCAAGCACAATGCCCACCATCAATTCAAAAATCTACAACACAATTCCAAATTCCACAACCATTGTCCTGCATACTGTAGCACTCAGACCAATATCCCATTGGTCTGAGTACTGTTGTTGTTGTTTGTTTTTATGTCTGAGTTGATTGCAGAATAGTGGTGTCCTTCTACCTGTAGACTTGCTTCTATGTCTTCCTACAGGTGCTTCTATATCTTCCTATAGGTACATCTGAAGTTCCTTCTGGGCTACTAAAAGGGAATTTGTCTGCTGAGTGAGTTTCTACTCAGTGCTCTTCTTCTGCATAGACAACTAAGTTAATTCAGTTTCCTCAGCCATTCATGTAACATAGTAATTAAGACAAGTTATCAGTACAGTGTTACTACTAGTTGCATTAACTTTTTTTGAAGAGTAAAACCACAAGGTGAGATTATGTTGCAATGGCAATTTTGTTTAAAGATAAAACATTAATTGCAGCAAATGGAATTAATATCAATATATGTGCATGGTGGGAGTCAGGGCTGTGTTGTCAATCTGATGATTTACTTAATGACTTGGTAAACTTGGGTTCGTCTATTTCAATGTATTTTGGCGAAAAGGGTAAGACATTATAGTAAGCGATATAAAATTCAGCCAAAGGCATCTTAATCAACACACACGAAAATTAAATGAGCAATTCAGTATGTTGTAAGATGAAGTCATTTTTCATCACGCTAGTTATACTAATACTTTAGATTTTTCTGATGGCCTTATTAATATTAAAAAGTATTTTAGTGCAGAAGTGTTCCATTCCTCTAGAAGTTCATTTCTGTCTCAATCTACATTTGAAATTTCAGTCCTATCTAGCCACACTAAGGCCTGGTCTACACTGGGGCGAGGGGGATGGATCTACGTTACGCAACTTCAGCTATATGAATAACAGCTGAAGTTAGCATACTTAGATCTACTTAGCATGGTGTCTTCGCTGCTTGGCAGTTGATTTATCGCATCTAAACTAGATGCGATAAATGACCCTTGCTGGATCGATTGCTGCCCGTCGATCCAGCGGGTAATGTAGACAAGCCCTTAGAAATGCAATGATTTTTTTATTAGTGTTATTGAGTATAAACATAGCTAATGCTTCAGCATGAGTAGGCAAATCATCCTTTAAAGACCTTTTTACCATGGTATGATAAAGTTACTGATACTTGCAATATGTAAGAAACCCAAATGGATTCAAAATAATAAACAAGGTATGCAAATTTGCAAGATATCACCTGAAATGCGTCACATATACATCTAGTCTCACATGTCAAACCCTTTCTGCATTACTACTTGAATGAGTTGTAAGTAGTATTTTGTAATATGGGGTGAAGTTCTGGGCCTGCTGAAGTCAATGGCAAAAGTCTTAATTACTTCAATAGGGCCAGGATTTCACCTTAATGCTTTGGACATTTGATATTGCCAGCAAGTTAAAGTGTGGATTGGGTGAATGGACTATAAGGTGGATGGAAAGCTGGCTAGACTGTTAGGCTCAATGGATAGTGATCAACAGCTTGATGTTTAGTTGGCAGCCAATATCAAGTGGAGTGCCCAAGGGGTCAGTCCTGGGATAAATTGCACCCTCAGCAGGTTTGCCAATGACACTAAGTTCTGGGAAGAGGTAAATATGCTGGAGGGTAGGGGTAGGGTCCAGAGTGACCTAGACAAATTTGAGGATTGGGCCAAAAGAAATCTGATGAGGTTCAACAAGGACAAGTGCAGAGTCCTGCAGTTAGGACAGAAGAATCCCATGCACCGCTATAGGCTGGGTGCCGACTGCCTAAGTAGCAGTTCTGCAGAAAAGGACCTGGGGATTACAGTGGACGAGAAGCTGGATATGAGTCAGCAGTGTGCCCTTGTTGCCAAGAAGGCTAACAACATATTGGGCTGCATTAGTAGGAGCATTGCTAGCAGATTCCCCTCTATTTGGTACTGGTGAGGCCACATCTGGAGTATTGTGTCCAGTTTTGGACTCGCTACTACAGAAAGGATGTGGACTAATTGGAGAGAGTCCAGTGAAGGGCAACAAAAATGATCAGTGAAAGCAGCAGAGAATCCTGTGGCACCTTATAGACTAACAGAGGTTTTGGAGCGTGAGCTTTCGTGGGTGAATACCCACTTCGTCAGACGCAGGTAGTGGAAATTTCCAGGGGCAGGTATATATATGCTAGCAAGCAAGCTAGGAGCTTAATGAGGTTGTTCAGTCAGGAGGGTGAGGCCCTGTTCTAGCAATTAGAGGTGTGAAAACCAAGGGAGGAGAACCCGTTCTGTAATTGGCAAGCCATTCCAGTCTTTGTTTAGTCCAGAGTTGATGTGGTGTTCAAATTGCAAATGAACTGAAGCTGCAGCAGTTTCTCTTTGCGTCTGGTCCTGAAGTTTTTGCTGCAGGATAGCCACCTTAAGTCTGCTATAGTGTGGCCAGGGAGGTTGAAGTGCTCTCCTACAGGTTTTGTATATTGCCATTCCTGATATCTGATTTGTGTCCATTGATCTTTTCCGTAGATGACTGGCCACACTATAGCAGACCTTAAGGTGGCTACCTGCAGCAAAAAAACTTCAGGACCAGACTGCAAAGAGAAACTGCTGAGCTTCAGTTCATTTGCAAATTTGACACCATCAGCTCTGGACTAACAAGACTGTGGAATGGCTTGCCAATTACAGAACGGTTTCTCCTCCCTTGGTTTTCACACCTCTACTGCTAGAACAGGCCTCAACCTCCCTGACTGAACTAACCTCGTTATCTCTGCTTGCTTGCTAGCATATATATACCTGCCCCTGGAAATTTCCACTACCTGCGTCTGACGAAGTGGGTATTCACCCACGAAAGCTCACGCTCCAAAACCTCTGTTAGTCTATAAGGTGCCACAGGATTCTCTGCTGCTTTCACAGATCCAGACTAACACGGCTACCCCTCTGAAAAATGATCAGGAGGCTGGGGCACATGACTTACAAGGGGAGGCTGAGGGAACTGGGCTTGTTTAGTCTGCAGAAGAGAAGAGTGAGAGGGGATTTGATAGCAGCCTTCAACTACCTGAAGGGGGGCTCCAAAGAGGATGTAGCTAGGCTGTTTTCAGTGCTGGCAGATAACAAATCAAGGAGCAATGGTTTCAAGTTGCAGTGGGGAAGGTCTGAGTTGGATATTAGGGCCACGTCTATACGACGCGCCGTATCAGCGCGTTACAATCGATTGCTTGGGGATCGATGTATCGCGTCTCATCTAGACGCGATATATCGATCCCTGAGCGCGCTTACATCGACTCCGGAACTCCACCAAAACCAACGGAGTTCCGGAATCGACATGGCGAGGCGCGCACATCGATCCCATGTGGTGAAGAGGGGTGAGTAGATCGATTTTAGATAATCGATTTCAGCTACGCTATTCTCGTAGCTGAAATTGCGTATCTAAAATCGATTTTCGCACGTCGTGTAGACGTGGCCTAGGAAACGCTATTTCACTAGGAGGGGCTCTGCTACTGGCCCCTCATGCAGGGTCCCGGCTCCAGGCCCTGTGCTCGGGGCTCTGCTCCTGGCCCCATACCTGCCTCCAGCCTTTGCTCCCCCAACCTCTGTATAGATGTTCCCCTACTGGAGACATGATACTGCTCCTGGCCCCAGCTGGAGGGAAGGGGGACAGACAGGGTAAGGGGGCTGGCTTTCAGCACCCACACTATTAAAAGGGTTCCAAGGTCACTCCTTTTGTGTGTGATTTGTCTATTTTTGTCATCTTGTTAAAATTTGATCCCATTTCCTAGAACAGCCATGAGAGCTCCAGTCCATCACTTAAGATCTCTATAACTTCCAGAGTAATGTTGTACAGTGATTGACTATTAATAAATCTTTAAATGAATACATTTGCATTTATATTTATTTAAAGACAGCCCTAACACATTGTGAAACAAGCAAACAATTGGAGCAGCAGAAATAGAAATAAAGGTGACATTGGTTATTTAAAGTAGTGAGTTTATTCTAAAAAATGTTAAGTGCCAGAGGCATAACTAAGAACATCAGTACAACGTTTCTAGCTGAAATCTATCTTGAGGATACTTGAGCAAATTTTAGTTTAGAAAGTGACCCATTTCACAGATGCAGGGCATATTTTTGGAGGATTAATTATTTTGTAATATCTTATGTTGATGAGTATGTAAAGTACCTGCTGCAGGGGATCTTACCAGTCATTCCCTGTGTCATATTTTGTTCAGGCTAGCTGAACCTAAACTATTCTAGCCTCTCCCTTTTTTTCTCACCCACAAACTGCCTCTTTTCACCATCTCAAAAAGGTGTTTTCCCCTCTGTGTCTTCTCCAGTCAATGTTTCCCTCCTGCCACCACCTGTTTATTTAGCACAAGGGTGCAGGGATTTTTTGTGAAGTCTGATGAGTTTCAGTAATTTCCCCTGCTTTTTTTTTTTTTTTGGTCTAATTATTTAGCAACATTAATATAAGGATCCCTTCCCCAGACTTTCCAAATTGTATACGATGACTGACAGGGAAATATATTAAACAAAAGGAGCAGAAATAAATGTCATTCACTAATGCTGTATGCCTTTACTTCCCCTCATCTCTTATTTATCTCTCCCTTTGTTTTTCTCTCCTCACAGCTTTGCTTCCTCACTATCTCAGTCCATCTCCTTCTTCAGTGCCTCGGGAGAAGCTGAGAGAGAGAGAGAGAATTACCCACAGGTGACAGTCACCTCACTAAATGTACTCTTGGTAGGCTCTTAGATACTACAATGATGAGGACAGTATAAGAACCTGAACAGAATAGAATGCCTTCTGCTCAGAGGTCACTGCCTGTCTCCTTCCTCTCTCTTCTCACTTCTCCATCTCTTTTTCTACACTTAAAATAAAGAAGTACAGAACTTAGTAATTACTAAGGCGGAGTGGGAGAGGGATAGCTTAGTGGTTTGAGCATTGGCCTGCTAAACAGGGTTGTGAGTTCAATCCTTGAGGGGGCCATTTAGGGATCTGGGGCAAAAAAAAATAGTTGAGGATTGCTTCTGCTTTGAGCAGGGGATTGGCCTAGATGACCTTCTGAGGTCCCTTCCAGCCCTGATATTCTGTGATTCTTTAGGAATTCATCTGTGTGTCTGACCTGAAAGGTATGATACTGGCTAGAGAAAAAACAACAACATGGGGCTTGACTGGGTGCCTAGCAAAAACCAGAGGAGCATTACTAGCTGCCACAGGAGCTGTGCAATCAGGGAACTCTGGACTCAAGTAGCCATAATTCCTGCCTCATTGCCTTTTTCTTCAAATTTACTGCTGACCTATGCAAGTAGTAAATCTCTGTCTCAGCATGCTGGATCAGTTAGCTGCACTAGCCTATGTTAGGAGGGCTGAAGCCATGGTGTCATCCATTCCCCACTACTCCTTGCCCACCTATTCAGGGGGAGACAAGTAAGCACGTACGGAGAGCCCCTTACCACTGGTCCCAGATTCTAGGTAGCCTGCACAAGAGAGTAAGAATGGAAATAGCCAAGAAGACTTTTGCAGTGCACCACAAGAAGTTTTAGTGTCTCTGCAAAAGACAAAAATTATGCTATGTATTCTTGAGTGCTATTTACTGGCACTTTATCATCCAGGGAGGGAAGGAGAAATAATTACTTTTCTTTACTCACCTGAGGAGGCCCAGAGGTACACAGAACAGCATGTGCTGTGATCAGAAGTAGCTGGGATTGGAATTTTATTTATATATTGTGCACAAATTTTTTTAGAGATGGCTCCTTTCATTAATATTTTCAATGTACGAATTAATTTATTAAGCACTTGCCCCTTTCCTTAGTGCTCTTCAGAGCTTGAATGCCAAGAAGACTGATTTCCTGGTAAATCTGTGTTCTAAGTAGGGAGGAGCTGAATTTAATTTAATTTTCGATCTCACTGTTTGCTCTGGTCATACGTATTTGTAATGTTAGTTTGAATATCTGCAGGCCCAGCTTGCAAGAGTCCTATTTTGCCTCTGGTAGGGCAGAGACACTGTCCACTTCTGAGGTACATCCGACGAAGTGGGTATTCACCCACGAAAGCTCATGCTCCAATACGTCTGTTAGTCTATAAAGTGCCACTGGACTCTTTGCTGCTTTTACAGATCCAGATTAACAGGGCTACTCCTCTGATACTTGACACTTCTGAGGTGACTTACATCTGGAGAGCTGGCCTGTAGCTTGGAGACTATGCCTTTGAGGAGGATAGGTCAATGGTTATTGGAGGAGATGGGCTGGCTGAGACTTGTCTGTGTCTTCAGTCCTATCCTGTCCCTCTCTTTCCACCTCATATTGGCAGTACAGTAACTCCTCATTTAACGTTGTAGTTATGCTCCTGAAAAATGCGACTTTAAGTGAAACGATGTTAAGTGAATCCAATTTTCCCATAAGAATTAACGTAAATAGGTGAGGTTAAGTGCCAGGCAATTTATTTTTGCCAGACAAAAGGCATTATATATGTTTTAAACAATTTTAAAGAAACAATTTAAATAATATTTTCACCTCAGGGTCCCAGAGGCACAGACAAGATTTTCATCTTGAGGCCAAAAGACCAAAAACATCAAGACACTTGATCACAGCCTTGGATAGGCCAAGAGACTACTCACACTTGATGTTAGCTCACAGAGTACAATCATCACTGCTGAGTATGAAGCTTGGTTGAGGTGGTGGAGTCAAAGAGTGGAAGAGGATGGATTGTCCAGCTTCTCCTTGTCCTCACTTGTCCCCCCTCTGTCCTGCCTCCTAAAGGCCGTAAGCCAGCTGATTACCGCGGGGGGGAGGAGGGGAAAGGCGCTGATCCGTGGGGTCTGCCAGCGGGTGGGAGGCACTGTGGGGAGGGGGGGCGTAGGGAGGCTGCCAGCTGTGGAGAAAGCAGGCAGCCAAACAACGTAAGAGTGAAGCATTGCACAACTTTAAATGAGCATGTTCCCTAACTGATCAGCAACGAAACAACGTTAACCAGGGCGACTTTAAGTGAGGAGTTACTGTAGTCTCCTCTGATCTCCCAACTGACTGAGGACCATGACCCTGTCTCCCTCTGCTATCTACATATAAACTGCTACTGCAGCACCGCTGCAGTGGCACTGCTACAGTGTTTTCATGAAGATGCTACCTATGCTGATGGGAGGGGCTCTTCTACCAGCATAGGTAATGCTCAGTCCCGGGAGAGGCAGCAGTAGGAAACAAGGGCCTCAGATATTCAAGAGTATCAAGGGACTTCCTGTCAGTCAGCCCACAAGGAGCTCCATGTTGAAGATGCTGGCTGCTGAGAAGGGTTACCAAGGGGGTGTGTGACTCTCTGTCCAACTAAGGAAGTTGCCACTTTTGGGGGAAACTGTGGAAGACATCAGAGGTTGTGTTTACATAACTTGGTGATAGTTATGTACCATAGATAGTGGTAGAGAGCAGGATGAGGGGAGTGGGTAGAAAGGATAGCTCAGGAATGTAGTTCTCCTTTGAGAATGAATACTTTCTCTTTTTCTACCCCGCATCTCTCTCCCCCTGTCCCCGCCCAATATTCTGATTCCTCTATCCTCTCAGATGTCCAAATCCTTTCAACCTGTCCCCTACGCCTCTATCTCCTTCCCATTCGGTATTTTGGTATTTCTGATTCTGGTTCAAGCCAGAACCTGGAAGTGAAACAAATGTAATGTACCCAAGGCTACATCAAATTCCATATAGTTCATCTGTGGACTTGGGACTTTCAGCACCTAAAGCAATCCCCCCCCCCACAATTTGTGCTAAAGGAAAAATTTCACTAGCAGTGACTAAGTAGCAGGCTCTTACACTAGCTGGGAGTAACTAGTAATGAAAGATATGATCATATGCCCTGCTCCCTTTTGAGGGCCAGGGCAAAGCTCCAGTTGACTTATGAGAAGCAGAATTACACCAGTTTCAGAACCTTCAAAATGGCTTATCTTGGGTATCGTGGAAGAAATAGATAAAGGTTTGGAAAGGTGTTAGGTTCTGAGCTCAGGTGTCTGTTTCTACAAATTTTACACAAATCATATTCCTTCTTGTAAGGAGGAAGAGTAGTTTTAATTCAGCACACAAGGTAAAATGAAACATTAAAAAATATCCTATTTAAATGCTCTTATATTTCAAGAATTCTTTTCATTTTTTATTGTCTTTTCATTTAGTACGCTAATATTACTGAAAATAGTACTGATTACAAAATCAATCACATTAAATGGAAGCTGTATAGTTTAAACTGTGAGTACAATATTCAGTAACATTTTATTAATTAAAATGCCTTTGGCACAATGTGGAATATTTGCCTCTCTCTCTCTCTCTCACAATAGTTTTAAAAAGCAACATTCTGATTATTACTATGAAATACAGGTGAAGGACTTTGGTTAATATTCTTTAAACAGCCCATCAAAACTTGTTTCAAAGTAATTTTCTCTTCAACCAGAGAAAATAAGTTAGATCTTTGGGCCCAATTACCTGAAATAGCCTTCAATTTTTGTGCCTGGAAACGTGTATTTTATACAGCACATAGGTGTCTGTTTACCAGATTAGTCCTGTAAATCAGGTAGCTAGGCACCCGAGTGCTATAAAATGCCCTGCAGTTACGTTCGCACATCTGTGCTCACAAATGAACAAGTCCTAAGCATCACCTAAAGGGGCTGGAGGGTGAGTAGAGGGGGAGGCAGAGGCATGGGGGAGTGCAAGTGGAGATGGAGGAAGCAGGGACATGGAGCTGAATGGAAATGGGGAGGAGAGAATGGAGGGGCAATATTATGGGGGGAGGGAAACAGGGGACACAGAGCCCCTGGCATGGGGGATTGTGGGAGCCACACAGAGTCCCTGCCATGGGTGAGAGAATGGGGCACAATGGTATGGGGGGAGGAAGACATTGGGTACACCCAGAAACCTGATTATAAGGGAGTGGGGGGAAATGCAGAGAGTCCCTGAGAGGGACTGAGAGGGTGGCCCATCTTCCTTCCTTGTGTGGGGGAATGGAGAGATGGAACGAGTCCCTTGTGTGTGCAGAACACTTGGATAGGCCAAGTGAGTTACAAAGTGTGCACCCTCCTAGTGGAGCTAGGAACATATACAAGTCTTCACATACCATTTTAAAAATTATTTTACCCCCGTTTTTGTGAACAGTTTGATACAATTATACTCTTGTGGGATTAGCCAAACTCTTCTGACAACAGCTTTCAGCTTGGAATTATATCAGCTGGGTATTTTGCTCAGTCTTCTCCCACTAGTGTACGAAGATGCTCCCCTCCTGAAGCCCATGTGGGAGGGATTTAAGTTAACAGTGTTGTTAGTTTTTCATACTATCAAAACAAAATATACTAGTCCCTGTGATAGATGGCCAGGTAAATAGGTCATGCTAAACTTTTATAAATGTTGTTATCCCATTTCTGCATAGGGGAGAAACTCCAACAAATAGGTTAAGTAACTTTCCCTTGGTCATGGAGCAGTCAATGTGAATACTGACGTTAGAATTCTGGAGTCCCTGCCGCATGTTCATATTAGGCCATACATCTCTCTCTCTCATACCTTTATCTCCAATTATGTTCTTTGATTTAATCACCTTAAGGGATGGCTTATCCCACATGCTTATTATTCTTTACATGAAATAGTTCTGCCGGAATTCACTGTTCAGTCATCATATTTATATTATACCTTAGCCATTAGCTTTTCATCTCCTCACCAGTGTGAAAAAATATCTCTAACATGAATTCCCTTAGTGATTTTGAAATCTTATTGAATCTCACTTTGAAGTCTCGTTTCCCATGGGAATAAACTAACTTCTTTAGCTCTCAGATTCATAGATGCCAAAGCCAGAAGAGATCATTGTCTAGTCTGACCTATATAACAGCCGATAGAACTTCCCCAAAATAATTCTTAGATCATATCCTTTAGGAAAAACGTCCCGTCTTGATTTAGAAATTTTCAGTGATGGAGAATTCACCACAACCATTGGTACATTGTTCCAATGGTTAATACTCTCACTGTCAAAAATGTATGCCTTATTTCCAGTTTGAATTTGTCTAGCTTCAATGTCCAGCCATTGGATTGTGTTATACCTTTCTCTGCTAGATTGAAGAGCCCCATATTAAATATTTGTTGCCCATGTAGATACTTACAAACTGTAACCAAGTGGCCCCTTGACATTCACTTTGTTAATCTAAACACACTGAGCTTTGGAGTCTATCACTATAAGGCATGTTGTTCTAATCCTTTAATTGTTCTCATCACTCTTCTCTGTGGATGCTCAGTGGTGTATCATCTCTATTTTCCTACTTATCACCCTTCCAAGGCAACAATATCTTTTTGATGATGGAAGATGGAGAGACAATCCTACAAATCTTTCCTCATGTGAGCAGTCCTATTGTCCTCATTGGAACTGCTTACCTGAGTCTTAAAGACTTTTCATGTGAGAAAAGTCTTGGAGCAGGGCCAGTACTGTTTACAATGGGCCTGATTCTCATGTGCGCTAAGCCCTTTACACTACTCTGGCAGTGGAAAGGAACCTCAAAGTGAAAGTAAATGTAATTTGTTCCAACTTTAAGGGCCCTTTCCACTGCTAGATCGATGTAAAAGGGCCTTAGTATAAATGAGAATCTGGTCAATATTTTGTTTGAGAGCTAATGTGCATTCTATATTAATTAGAATTATTCTGTGTTCTCTTATAGTAGGAGTACAGCCTACTATCTTGCTTGCTTCCTTTAGTGCTGCTGTGCCAACAGTTTTTCTCTAACAACTTACCCCTATTTCTCATATTCTTTCTCTGATCAGCATACTGGGTGATTGTTCTAGTTAGCATACCAGGGTTGCCCAGAGTGGGGGGCAATTTGCCCCGGGCACCACAGGGCCCCCCACGAGAATATAGTATTCTATAGTATTGCAACTTTTTTTATAGAAGGGGCCCCCAAAATTGTTTTTCCCCCGGCCCCCTGAATCTTCTGGGTGGCCCTGTAGCATACATTCCTCTAGCCCTTTTGTACCCAGATGAATAATTATTTTATTTTATGTCTCTATTTAACTATAGTTGCTAATCAACAACCAAGATTTTCAAAAGTAACTTGTGATTTTGAGTTCCTTAGTTTCTGGGTGCCCAACTGATGCACCCTAAAGAGACCACATTTGCAGAAGAAAAGTCAGGCCACTTTAAGCAGTATGAAGTTGAGCACCCAGGAATGGAGATATCTAAAATGGTGACTCACTTTTTTGAAATTCTTCATCCAAACCTTTTGAATTTTGTTGTATTGTTGCTTGTTGTTTGCTCTGCTTCCACTTTTAGTGACACTTCTATATTCAGAGCTCCTGTTTTTAATAAGATTGTCCAAATCATTTATACATAGCATGGACTAACTGGAGTCTTAACATTAATCCCTCATTTACTCTACTCAACATCTCTTTGCAACTGTACAAGGTTAAATCTCTGCATATTCTTTGCCTTCTTCCTCTAAGCCAGCATTCAGTTTAACACCTTCTTTTTAGTTCCTGGGGCATAGCTCTAATTTGGGCACTGATCCTGCAAACTGCTGTACTTGAGCAGACCTTTGCACCTACTTCAACTGGGTTCCACATGAGCACGGGTTTACCTTAATGGAGCAGTTTGTAGGATCAAGGGTTTAGTCATTAATCCATGAAGTTGAACTATGTCAAATACTTTTAGAAATCTAACTATGCTTCATCCACTGAATGTCCTCCATCATGATAGTGATATAGTTCAAGGACACTAGAAGGTTAATAGAGCTAGATAGTTTTGAAGCTTGCAGCCACAAACAAAAATAAACATATTGGCTTAAATTTTGTTGGTTTATCTTTCTATCTCTAGACTAAAGTATTCATGTTTTCCATTTGCTTTTTCCAGTCTTCAAGCAACTTTTCTGGAGCTTCTGAAATTACAAAAAGTCCCTTCATCAGTTCTCTGAGTCAATTCCATTAATGTGTGCATATTTTTGTATCATAAATGGTGCATTGTCTACTTTAAGTGCATCTAACTTTTTTTTTAAAATGACTTCTGTTTGTTTATTACGTACAGCACAGCACTAAACCTCAATGTCATCCTGGAAATTGATCCACTGGTTGAGCAGAACTCCATCTTCTTCCATTGTGAAAAGTCTAAGGCTGAGGCCAGGTCTACACGATGCGCGAAAATCGATTTTAGATACACAATTTCAGCTACGAGAATAGCGTAGCTGAAATCGATTATCTAAAATCAATCTACTCACCCATCTTCACCGCGCGGGATCGATGTGCGTGGCTCGCCATGTCGATTCCGGAACTCCGTTGGTTTTGGTGGAGTTCCGGAATTGATGTAAGCGCGCTCAGGGATCGATATATCGCATCTAGATGAGACGCGATATATCGATCCCCGAGCAATCGATTGTAACGCGCCGATATGGCGCGTTGTATAGACGTGGCCTGAATTCCACTTAACTCTATCTCCTTATCCCTGTCACTCAGCTCCCTCTTCTGTCATTTTTAGTACCTCAACTGTCCAATGGTTTCTTTTATTCTTTATCTATTGTGTTTATAATTGGAAAAAAGGCATTTTAATGGAGATATTTTCACCAATTTATTTATGATCTTTTAGTTTTTGATTCAGAAAGTTATGCTTGTTTTCTGATATGTAGTTATTTTTACAACCTTTTGTATTTTATGACATCTGTTTGTCATAAAGGCTCTGTAAAACCAGTGGGTACGAATGTGGTTTAAGTTAAGCACGTGTGTAAGTGTTTGCAGCACTGAGGCATTTTAGACTGCTCTTGACTTCTCTACATAGTCACGTGAGTTTCTGATGCATTTACCATTTTATTTTCCTTGGATGATGATTACAGATATATTGAAAACATTTAACATTTTTCCATTGTTGACTTTCCATTCAGTGCGGAATTGCAGCAAACTTTATTTAGGTCATTTTTGTTTCCTTCAATGTCTGCTTTTATTTTTTTGGTCTTTTCCTTAAGACTTCATCACTATTTCAAACTGGTATGGATGCTATTAATTCTTAGATGATCAGCAACTTCAACTTTAATTTTCAGATCTGTCTCACTTCCAATTGTTAGATCCAGAATAGATTGGGTGGATGGCTGTTCAATATATTTTATCACCAGGGCAAGTCACTGTAAGCATTACACTAAATAGCATTTACAGGATTGACAAGTTCCCACCTCAGCCAAAAAGAGGTTAACAAGCTTCTCTGGGTGCAGTCAGCTCAGACCTGGTGCACCTGTGAAAACTTCAGTAGGGTGGCTCCTTAACAGGGAGGAACCAAACACAGTGAGGGGTAGTTGGATAGAAGCAGAGCTTATCACAGCTATGGAGTGGGAACTGCTGACTCAGGAGCCTGCTGAAAATCATCTGCCACCTGGAACCTCTAGCTAAGTAGAGGGAACCTTCCTCACTTTGTTTTTCTTTTCCTTTAGAACCCAGGATGCTCAGCCTGGGCCTCTCAGATTGACAAAGGCTTAAAAAACCCTGCCCTTCCTCAGAGTATTACTTCATTTGTCTTATGAACTAGGGGGGAGAATCCAGACTCTTTGTGTTACAAGACTATCATACTTTGCCTTTTTCATGTGGACTACTGGAAAACCACAAGAAGAGGGAAAAGTGCCTCCCTGAGCCTTGTAGCTGCTCCTGCTGCAGGCAGTCTCTAGCAGCACTTACAGCCAGGAAAAGACGTCAGACCAAGAAAGGTGCCCCTCTCTGACCTGAAGAGCGTGGTCTAGAGGCACAGCCTATGACGGATCCGTAGAAAGCAATCCTATGTTTTACGCATGCATACTTTCTTAAGTTGTCCTTACTCAGGGCCGGCTCTAGGCCCCAGCGCACCAAGCGCGTGCTTGGGGCGGCACACCATGGGGGGTGCTCTGTTGGTTGCCAGGAGGGCGGCAGGCAGTTCCGGTGGACCTCCCGCAGGCGTGCCTGCGGAGGGTCCACTGGTCCCGTGGCTCCGATGGAGCTTCCGCAGGCATGCCTGTGGGAGGTCCGCTGGAGCCGCGGGACCGGCAAGCAGCAGAGCACCCCCAGCGGCATGCTGCTGTCCTTGGGGTGGCAAAATGGCTAGAGCTGGCCCTGTCCTTACTTACATGGTCAATCCCGTTGACCTCATGTGAACATGAGTTCTTTACAGGTTTGGGATTTCTGATTTCTCCCCGAATGTATTGTTTACATAATTATTCCTTTTTGCATTACCTAAATTAATGTTGCTCTGAATGGAATTTATTCAGATAAACCGGGTTCTAAAATAATGTGTTATTCTTCCATGCAAATCTATTAGACTCTTTAAAATCCCCTCTCACCCTCCCCCACCTTTTCCTTCCTTCCACATTCACAATGTTTGTGTTCACCTCAGGTTATTGGTACCCAGTAACGTGCCAATGTGAAAAATAATGAAAACAAAGAGAAATCCAACTTAAATTAAATATGGTATTAGCTTGTGTCCCTCTTATGCCTGAAATAAAACTCCTGACTTTGTGAAGAGCATATGATGTCAAGCTATATAGAAGCCTATTATTTTGCAGCACACAGATGTGTAAGATCTGTCAGCCCAGTGAGCCATTAGCCCTTTAAATAAATGAGGGGTTTATTGACCTTTCAGTGATTGAGACAAAACTAAAAGCCAAAAATACTCCAGCAGTGGATAGGTAGCAAGGGCGATCAGACAAAAATTTCTTGTTTGCGTGAAATATTGCAGTAATGAAGGTCACTGTGCTGCTTATTGAAAAGCAACAAGGATTACATTGATTTTCTAGAAAGTTCTTCAAAAAGTAGCTCCAACATTTCCAGCTTTATGCTACTTAACTCTCTGGGTGGGTGGGTGACCTGTATAATCTCTATTTCTCTCATCTGAAGTGGAGCTGCTAGGTCCTCAGCAGCTTTGGAAAATCGGGCTCCTGAAAGTGTGTCTATACAGCATTTTGGAGTGAGCTGGAGCAAGCTGCTAGGCTTGGGCTGACAGACTTGCATTACTAGTGCTCTAAAAATATCTGTGTAGACATACCCTTCAATTCCCATCCTGCAAACCCACGTATAATGAGCTTTACTGTTGTGAAAAGTCAGTGCTTTTTTTGATTGGGACTACTTATTTTAATAAAGTTAAGCATGTTCCTGTCTGTAGAACTGAGACCTTTGTTAGGTGCCTAAATATTGACCTAAGATCCAAACTGTAGACATTCAGTTTTGAAAATCTTGGCCTGGACTACTATTGGATTTCCTTCCTTGAGAATTATTGCTTAAAATCTCCATGATTTTAAATAATGAATTGCAGTGCAGAAGGGTGATTTGTGAATACTTCAGACCCTCCTAAGTTAAACTTCTTTCACACACACTCCTCCTGTACATGAAAGTTTGCCAGTATAATTATCCTGGGGCAATCTTCTTGAGTTGATACTTTTAAACCAAAATAAGAGTGCCCACACAACATTGTTGCACTGATTTAACTAAATCAGTTCTTTAATTTTGTTAATCCAGTATTACTTTTCCATGTAGACAAGACTAGAGAGTTGTTTCAATGCCTGGGTGAAGGATAGAAATATATAAAATCCTTTTTTCTTAATAACTATATTGAATAGTTTTAAAAGGCTTTTGTTTTACAGAAGAAAATAGAAATAGGTCATGCGGAAAATACAGCAATATTAAAAACACAACTGTAGTAGGGGGCAAATGGGTTAAGATAGATTTCAGCACGGGAAAAGGCAAAACTTTCAAGATGTTCAGCCTGAATGTTCTCCCCCAAACAAGTGCATGATGAGGGTGGGAATTAAGCAGCAGGGACTTTTACTTTGAAATAGAGTAAAGGCAGGGCTGGGGACAAAAAGTCCAATCAGGCTATCAGAGGGGATGCAGGAAACCCTTTAAGAATAATTTCCGAGTAATCAGAAAAGGAGCAACACCTTTAGAAGGTGACACACTGTAGCTAGTGATTACGGGACTGAGATGTATGCAAAGCTGGGGAGAGTTTCTATTTCCACATCCCCATAAAACAAATTTATTTTTCTTATTTCAAAATATACTGTCACCCACCAAGATTAAAAACATAAAACTCATGGAAGGGAATTTTGCTGGTCAAGTATTTAGTAGTTGGTTTTTTGGTGTTTTTGGCTGCTGAATTGTCACATTCACCCCACTATCACACAAATCAACTGTACATCCAGAAAAGAGAGTGATTGCACTTGAGTTTGGGGAAGACACTCAGCAAGTGGTGCTTAACAGCATACAACTCCAATCCAAACAGCTGGGAAGTGGCTGCCTAAATAGGAGCTTGTCTTGAGCAGTACATCTTTTACACATAATTTGACTGTGATTTAAGCTAGAAACTAGATATTACGCAAACCAAAAGCCTGCAGGCTATGCCTTGAAACTTTTGAAGTGGTTCTTTACAAGAGGAAAACATGATGAGTAAGAAACCACCAGAGAAGATCTCCCCCATTTCAAAAAAAAATCTGAGCAGGTAAGAGAAATTGATTATTCTTCAAACAGATATTTATTGGCAATGATAAAATGTGTCTGTTTGGCTGGTTAACATGAAGTCTTCCCTTTCAACACTAGCAGAGTATGGATAATGGAAGCAGTGAAAAAGATGGCTAGGGACTTGGTATCAGGAGTGGAAGTTTTTCTGGAGTAGTGATCAAGAGACAGATAGGGAAAAGTATAGCCAGGATATATAAGCAGAGATCATGAATATCACACAGTTTCTGGTCTTTGCTGAAGGAGACAAGATTGTTTTATCTTTCCTGGATTATGGCTGTGAAGGAGAAGACCACTCTGATCTCCTATCAATATTTCTAAAGGAGATGTTAATGGGAGGGAGGCATTTGTAGGACTCAATCCAGTGAACTGAGGCTAACGGTAACCGATACTGTATTCTGCCTTCTTCAGCAGGTCTGTTTTATGTCAAACAAGAGGCAGTAAGGGCTAGATTTTAAAGGTATTTAGGCACTTAAAGATACATATTAGGTACCTAGTAGGAGTTTGAAACAATGTGTTGGCACCTGACTCCTATTGAAATCAATTGGTGTTAAGTGCCTATGTGCTTTAAAGGAGGGGAAAAAAGTCTGCCTAAGCTGGTTGATGTATGAAGCCTCCTCCAGTTTCTAGCTATGATATAGGTTATGAAGACAGAACTCTATTACTAAGGATTCTTTTTTTTGTTACTCTTGGGTATATTTTGTGCTAAACAATGTTTGTATTTAACATGACTTACAGTAAACATGTTATAAGTGTTGAAACATATATATATATATAGGCACACTTTCATATTTTTCTGAGCGGTGGCTCATCTGAGAGGGTACTGCTTCAGCTGTTGCTATAAGTTGGTATAATTGTCTTATCACATTTCTTTGACCCTCTTAAGATTTAAACGACTTTTTGGAGTGGCTGTTACAGCTAATGCTAGTTCAGAAGTCCAGGCACTGGGATACTATAACAATAAGAATGGTATAAAAACCTAGGTAGAGAGATTGGAGGAACATGTTCTGGTTAAGTAGCTGTGGTCTCCATTTGGCTGGAGCATTTTGTAAAATAAATTACAAACTTTTCCTGAAACATGAACAGAACCAAAACAATACATACCTGTAATTTTGTAAGGGAATGGTGTGTCTCTAAAACAACCTAGAATTTTCATAAGCACTCTTGAGGCTTGCCCTGAGTATTCCTGAATGGTGCCTTGCTGAAGTGTTCAGATCCTGCATTTGTCTTACTGCCTCATCTGCGGTGAGCACTACAATGGAACTACGTCTCAAGGTCAAAGCTGCCTTTAATAGAACATAGATCTGCTAGGTAATGATCATCCTTTTGGACAAGCTTAACTGTAAACTTGTGCAGGATAAGAGAGCCAATTCAATTTAATAATCTATTACTTATAAAGGGCCCAGTCAGCTCTCATTGACTTCTTTGGAAGCTGGAAGAGATCCTAGTTCCCAATTCAGGAAAGTATCTCTTTGGGGATATGATATAAGCACATTCTCAAATGTTTTCCAGAATAGGGATGAACTTAAGTACATAGTGAAGTGCTTTTCTGAATTGGTGTGCAGATTTTTAAGTATAATTTCTTCTGGAATCTTTCTTCCTTTAAAAAAATTAAGAATGAAATAGCTATCTATATAATCAACCCCTCATTTTAATGTCAAGGAAACAAGAGACATGAAAGGGCTGAGTGGATGATAGGTGGCTGTGGGGGAAATGGGAAATTATGCACCTTTCTTGCAAATTTGTTAGCCATGCTTACCGAGTCACTATATAGTTTGTAGTAGGAGCTATAATGGCTGATCCAAGGTCTTTAAAACCAATGGAAGTATGTAGCCCCCTGCATTTTCTGACTGCATGTGGATGCAAGTATCCAACTGTGTAGAAAACTACAAAACAACTGAATAATGACTAAAAAACCCAAAATGTCTGCTTTGGGCAATAAGAAATCTGATTTCTCTAAATAAGCAACTGATGGAAAAATTGTTTGAGAAGAGGTTTTGTGTCCAATGAGTCTGTACTTGTTAGACCTAAAAGCGCCTCTGTCTTTAATTGGCTGCAGATATGAAATGGGAATCATATTTTATTATATAGGTTTTTAGCTGTAAGGCGGACTTATTTTTCCATCCTCTATTTTTTTTAAAGGGACACTGTCAGTTTGAAAATCAGTTAAAATAAAGGGTATGTTGGATGTGATGTGATTGAAAATGTAATTTCCAGCTTACTTGCACTAGCTCTGATTGACTCAGCATCTTAGAAGAGTAGCCATAGTGGCACAGGTAATGGATGTTTGCAGCTGCCCGAGTACATGCTTCACGTTTCAGCTGGGATCATACTGAGGTGGTAAGCCCCACTGGTTGGTCATGCCATGACAGCTATACTTCTATATTTAGGATGCTCATTGATCAGAGCTCATGCAAGTATTTCTGCTCAGGCTGAAAATTAAACCTTCCCACTCCAGTGTAGATCTGCTCTTAGGTACTAATAATGCTTCACTTTACATTTGAATCTTAAATATCCAGTATACTACTTGCTATTGTTTGTATATTAATTCCATACTGTGCTCTCACATGAGATGAGGGAGATGTATATGTGTCCATACACAACATGCTGCATCTTAAAACAAAAGGGCAGCTACTTTTGCAGCATTTAAATGTGCAGCACACTGAACCTACCTTGGGCATTTATTTGCCCCATTGCCATAGTATCTGAGAGCCTCAGAATCTTCCTTGCATTCAGGGTGGGTGCAAGGATATTTCACTCCCTAGGCGAAACGTCCACCTTGCATGTCTCGCCCCGCCCCAAGCCCTATGGCAGCTCTCCACCCCCCACCCCGACCTGAGGCGTCCTCCCCGTGGCAACTCCCTGCCCCAACTCACCTCTGCTCTGCCTCCTCCCTGAGCATGCCATCACCATTCCACTTCTCCCGCCTCCCAGGCTTACGGCGCCAATCAGCTGTTTGGTGCCACAAGCCTGGGAGGGAGAGAAGCAGAGCTAGGTGGTGTGCTCAGGGGAGGAGGCAGAGCAGAGGTGAGCTGGGGTGGGGAGCGGTTCCCCTGCGTGCCACGCCCCCCCCTTACTTGCTCCAGGTGGCCTTCCCCGTGCCCCACTGCCCCAGGTCCCTCCTCCTAAATGCCGACGATGTCCGGAGCGGCCAAAGATCCGGCAGCCATGGTCACCGCCAAAGGACCTGAAATGCTAGCGCCCTAGGCAACCACCTAAGTCGCCTAATGGGTTGCACCGGCCCTGCTTGTATTTAGTCTCACAATAACCCTGTGAGACAGGGAAGTGCTATTAGCTCCATTTTGCACACAGGAACTGAGGAACAAAGGATAAAATTCACATGGGGGACTTAGGCATCTATAAGTGGCATCTGGGCACCTAAGACTAACATTTAGGCACCACTGGCATTCATAGAATCCCTTCTCTGCTTCTACCTAGCTCCGTAGGCACCTAAGCTCCCATGGCACCAAGTCCCCAAGGCACCTACATTTTGAGTGTTTGGGCATGCACACAGTTGCCTGACACCCCATCTGGCGCCTAGCTCACACTTAATCTTCAGGGATTCACAAACAAGGTGTTTCACTGCCTATCTCATGTTGGGTTTAGGTGTACATTGAGCCCCAGTGGTGCTGGTGCCAGTGTCCCCCTTGATAACCTTTTGTCCAGGTGCTAGAGTACTCACTCAGGATGTGGGAGAGTAGGGATTCAAACTTTAGTATGCCTTAACCACTGGCTGCAAAGACATTCTCTCCTCTTCCTCCTTCCCCCTCCTGTGTCTTTCCACCTTTTGTGCTCTGAAGGCTGCAGGGGGGCAGCAGGCAGACCTGCCCACAACTACAGCTATTGCATAGGGTCACCTAACTGGCTGAGCAGAAGTGAGTATAGACAACTTCCTAACCATGACTTCCTGTTTCACCTTTCCCACACTTACACTGGGTGTGCCAGGTTTCCTGTGCTGCTGGTGTCTGTCACCAGTTTTGGAATCTGGAAGGGATTTTCTCCACAGATTGCTGTCCGTTTGGTTCTTCCTGACCCCCCACCTTCCTACTGGCATCCCAGACATTAAATTATTTATTTTTGGCAAGCTCCAGTGCATTTTGGTGGCTTGGAAGGGTCTTTTGGGGTCTTGTTGAATGTTATTTCTGAGAACTCACATGGCCTGGTTAAGGGAGTCAGAGGGTCTGGCTACATGTCTGATGCAGAGACAGCTCCCTTTATCTTCACTCCTCACCAAAAGTAGGAGAAATGAGGTGGTTGGAACTATTGCTTCTGTTCACTAGAGGTTCAGATCTACATTCTGAAACAACTGAACCCATATTGTAAACCAGAAGCTTGCTACAAATTGTGTACCCTTTATAGTTTTTTTTAAGGCTGGGATTTTCAAAGAAGCCTAAGCTAGTAAATTGTCCAACTCTCTTTGAATTTTAGGGAGAGTTCTTAAGTCCCTTAAGCTCTTATCAAAACCCCAGGTGTTTTGTTTAAAAAAAAAAAAATAGGACCATTCAGAAAAGACTAATCTGATTGGCTGGTGATGGTTCTGGTGCGGTTAGAATCCAATCCAGATTTATTGCTTGCTTTTCTCTGTAAAATCCTACTTTTATCAAAAGGAGAAGATATATTTATATTACAACTACTAAAATTATACTGTGGGCTAAAATGTACTTTCTATTTTCTGAGCTATTGCTGGCTGCATTGCTCATTGTTTCTATGGCAACCAATGGACTGGCAAAGGTACATGAAAGTTTTTTAAGTCACTGAATTACAGCACTTACTTTGTTTTTGCTGATCTAAAGTTTGTTTTCATAGAATCCCACTAGTCATATTCAGCTGCTGGCTGAGAGATGAAAATGTCATTTTACAAACAGAAGGCTAAACTTAGCCTCTGTTACATCTGTAACATCTCATTGATTTCAACTGTAACTGAGTGCAGTTTTGGTCCTGAGATGTCAACAGGCTCCTGAATTTTGTCGTGTTTCAAATTTTCAGTAATAATAGTGACAAATTTTGGCTGAATTCTACAAGAGTCTTCCTATAAATCATATCCTATTGCATTATAAGCAAGCATTGGACACCCTAAATTGACCAAATCAGTGATATGTCTACACTGCAATTAGACACCCGCGGCTGGCTAAGGGGCTGTTTATTGTGGTGTAGACATTCAGGCTGCAGCCCAGGCTTTGGGACCCTCTCACCTTGTACCTCACTCTGTGTGAGTTGACCACTGATTGATTCCCAGTCCTACAATTACACTATTTTATCCTTTCATGCCTGTTTGCCTAACTAATCATTTTTCTTCATAAAGTTTGGTTAGCTCATTCAAAGTGTCACCTAATGGTCCTCTACTAAGTATATTTTCTGTAACTGACCGAGAGGCTGCAACCCGAAAGCCAAGCTGGGTTTTATTGCACTTTTATCTCTAACAACTTTTCAACATCAATGTTCCATTATTTTAAGATGAGGTCTGATGCGGAACTGTCAAGTGTTGCTGTAACCACAGAAATGGGAGATAAATAATGTCACAGTCAACACATTAAAATGATCACCTTTTGAATGTCAGCCAACACTTGCCACATAAATGCTGGAACTACATGTGTACCTCCTGCCTGTTCACACCATCCAACAAATGAATACTATTGCAGAACACTCAGGGCCTCAAATGCTAGAGTCAAGTCACACACAGCACAGTTAGATTTCTTTCCAGTTAGCATTTGATCTGCAATACAAGCTGTGTACACAGCAGAATCAAAAGAAGGTCTGACAATCCTGTGCCTCCCCCCAAACTTCCCCATACTGCAATAAAATAGCATAGGGTGTGAAAATTACCCAGGCGAATCACACTGGTACCAAGCTCACTTGGGAGAGTCCGTTTCACTTGCTGAGCAGCAACACGCAGGCTGATCCAAAGCCTGAATGGCTTTCTGGTGTCCTAGAGCTGCTGACATTTCCTTACAGCATTGTACCATAGACTGCGGCCATGTCAGTTGGTTTGGCATCCACAATAGGCATAGCAACTGCAGGGTAGGTGCTCTTCTTTGTTGCAAGCTTGTGGGTGAACCAGTCTAAAATGGAATCACCTGCATGTGAATAATATTTTCCCAGATCTGGTTAAGCTTTCGAGTTTACGCGGAGTGCTTATCTCTCACCAACAGAAGTTGGTCCAATAAAATGTTACCTCACCTGCCTTGTCTCTCTCAAAATCAGAGTAATTTGGTATCTGTAGGACATACTGAGGTAGTAGTCTTACGGCACCATGAGCAATCTCAGATAACCTTAATTTGTAGGTAACAAGCCTTTATTTTCCCAAGTACTGTCTCATGGTAAGTCAGATCTGGACATGTTCTAAGTTTTCAAATACTGCACATTGCATAAGAGACTCTGGTTGCCCCAGGAGGATAAGTGACATTTCTTTCCCAAGTGTCAGAAGAAATACTGTAGAATGTTCTTGAAATATCATTTTAGCCATTGAATGGAAGATATTCTTTCCATCAATGGTCTGTACATTAATATCTAATTTTCCTTCATTGATGAGACTTCCACCAGCATGAAATGGTACAATTGCATTTGGAATGAACACCCCTCCCTGGAGTCTTTCTACTTCAGGTTTTTGCACCACTAGTGATGAACCACTTCAGATGATCATCCATTGATGTAGAATCCAGGAAGGTGTAGTATGTTAAATAAAGAGATCCAAATGCATGATGTAGCTATAGAGTAAGGCTTATGTGCAGTGGTTTGCTTACTTTGGAACGTTAAATGCTATGCACTCTGCAACTGAGAGGCAAATTCTTTGAATGTCTTTTGAAGGATGATGCTCTTTGCTGGCTGAATTTTATTTGCTTCTCTACCTATCAACCAAAGAACAAAGTCCTGCACCAATTGTGGCACAAAAGTGGCTGACCTGTAAGCTACAATCACCTGGCTTTGGATAATATTCTGAGGTTTTCATTTTTGGCTGTTTCAGACTGAAAGATTGGAGCAACACTATGAAAAACCACTTGAAAGCTGTTAATCAGACTCACTTGCCAGAATAACATCCCCAAAAGAGGTGGATGACATAAGTTCCTGCTTCAGATCATCATTTTTGTTGCGCTGCTTAGAATATTAGCTAATGCTATCCCAGCTTCTGGTAGACTTACCTTGTCGATGCTATGCACTGAATGAAACTGCAGAGCCATAATATCTTTCTAATCTTGCCTATAATTTGCTACTGGAATAGCTTGAGGTTTCTACACCTGAGGGAAGTAAGGCTTTATATCTTTGTAGCAGCTTGGACAGGAGAGGAGCCTTCTTGTTGGACATAAGATCATTGTATTTTCTCCGTTGATGGAAGAGATATGATATTGTCATAAGGTAATTGTAGTGTTGCTGTGTAACTAGATAGTTTTTTGTTTTGTTTCATTTTACTCAAGTAAGAAGGCACGTTGATTGATTAAAATGCATCCTTAGCAATCAAGTCTTTAAGCAATGTTGCAGAGAACATATGTGAATCTCCCCTTTGAAGTGCTGCCTCTTTTAGATTGGTTGCTCTCTCAGATGTTTCTATTTTTATGAAATTTCTTGTCTGTCTTGTGTGCTTCCCTCCCCCGCCCATACACCCCTCAAAGCAAACAATGCAACAGGACCAGTTGCTGGAGGATGTGCTTGCTCTGGTGACTGTAGAGCTAGGTGGACATAGAATCATAGGACTGGAAAGGACCTCGAGAAGTCATCTAGTCCAGGCCCCTGAATTTAGGGAGGTTCTAGATAATACTTAGTCCTGCAATGAGAGGTGTTCGCATAACCTGCTCTTAAAAATCTTCAATGATAGAGATTCTACAACCTCCCTAGGCAATTTATTCCAGTGATTAACTACCTGACAATCAAGCAGTTATTCCTTACATCCAACCTAAACTGCCCTTGCTGTAATTTAAGCCCATTACTTCTTGTCCTACCCTCAAAGACTGAGGAGAACAATTGTTCTCTCTCCTCCTTGTAACAACCATTTATGTACTTGAAAACTGATACATCCCTTCTCAGTCCTCTCATCTCCAGACTAAACTAACCTATTTTTTTCAATCTTCCTTCATAGGTCATGTTTTCTAGATCCTTACTCATTTTTGTTGCTCTTATATGAACAAACTGGAAAAGTCCAGAGGTTTTCTGAAATGTGGTGCCCAGAACTGGACATAATGCTCCAGATGAGACTTAATCAGAGTAGAGTGGAAGAATTACTTCTCATGTCTTGCTTAAAACACTCCTGCTATACATCCCAGAATAATGTTTGCTTTTTTTGCGAGAGTGTAGACTCATACTTAGTTTGTGGTCCACTATGATCTTCCTGATCCCTTCTTGCAGTATTCCATCCTAGAAAGTCATTTCCCATGTTGTATGTGAGCAATTGTTCCTTCCTACGTGGGTCGCTTCACATTTGTCCTTATTGAATGTCATCCTGGAAAAGAGGAGACTAAGGGGGGATATGATAGAGGTATATAAAATCATGAGTGGTTTGGAGAAAGTGAATAAGGAAAAGTTATTTACTTGTTCCCATAATATAAGAACTAGAAGCCACCAAATGAAATTAATGGGCAGCAGGTTTAAAACAAATAAAAGGAAGTTCTTCTTTACACAGCGCACAGTCAACCTGTGGAACTTCTTTCCTGAGGAGGTTGTGAAGGCGAGGACTATAACAGGGTTTAAAAGAGAACTAGATAAATTCATGGAGGTTGTCCATTAATGGCTATTATCCAGGATGGGTAAGGAATGGTGTTCCTAGTCTCTGTTTGTCAGAGGGTGGAGATAGATGGCAGGAGAGAGATCATTTGATCATTACCTGTTAGGTTCACTCCCTCTGGGGCATCTGGCATTGGCCACTGTTGGCAGACAGGATGCTAAGCTGGATGGACCCTTGGTCTGACCTAGTATGGCCATTCTTATGTTCTTATATCCTACTTACTTCAGACCTTTTCTCCAGTTTGTCCAGAACATTTTGAATTTTAAACCTATCCTCCAAAGCATTTTCAACCCCTCCCAGCTTGGTATAGTCCGCAGACTTTATCAGTGTACTCTCTATGCCATTATCTAAATCATTGAGGAAGATATTGAATGGAACCAGACCCAGAACTGATCCCTGCAGGACCCCACTCAATATGCCCTTCCTTCTTGACTGTGAACCACTGATAACTACTCTCTGGGAATGGTTTTCCAACCAGTTATACACTCACCTTATAGTAGCTCCTTCTTGGTTGTATTTCCCTAATTTGTTTATGAGCAGGTCATATGAGACCATATGAAAAGCCTTTCTAAAGTCAAGATGTACCACATCTACTGCTTTCCCATATATCCACAAGGCTTGTTACCTGTTAAAGTTATTAGGTTGCTTCACAGGACTTTTTCTTGACAAATCCATGCTGACCATTACTTATCACCTTATTATCTTGATGGGCTCTGATCAGATTCAGAGTCTGTTTTCTTTCCCGGCTTCAATACAATTCAGACATGTGCCAAATTTGACTTGCTTCTATATTTCTGAAAGAATCCCCTGCGATGGAGTAATGGTGGCACATCATCTAAACTAGAAAACTTATCCAATAGCCACCAATACAATTAATCTCTCCCTACTTCTTCTGCTAGCATCCCAGAATTCTGTCAAGCACTAGAAGTGACTTTTGATGGTTTGTGTTTTGCATTCCTTTGTTTCTTCTTGACAAATAGACTTACACTTTTTTCAGCGTTTGTGGAGTTTTCTCTTTGTGGGGCTTGTATCCTCCTTGTCTTCATAGACTAACTTTTCTATAGAGGTAAAAATTCCTAAATTATATTGTTAGCATTATCATCCCAGTTACCATCATTTTTCATTTTGTACATGTATACAGACTTGTGCTAAGTTTGAGTAGGGTGACCAGATGTCCTGATTTTATAGGGACAGTCCTGATATTTGGAAATTTTTCTTATATAGATGCCTATTACCCTCCCCTCCCCCCCCCACACACTCTGTCCCAATTTTTCGTACTTGTTGTCTGGTCACCCTAAGTTTGAGCTACATGGTACCTAACTTGCCACTTTTGTTTAGTGAAAACTTTGAAGCCCAATGTGAAGCTGTATATTATCAACTCTAATACTAACACTGACCAGTGCATAAAGGTTAGTTTCTAGAATATGTCAAAGTCTAGTGCTGCATGCATAGGCAATTACAAGTAAAACTAGATGCTAAATTGTATGTACAAAAGCTTACAACCGGAGAAGCATTACATTGGGAATTCACATACACTTGTGTCTACCCACTGTGCAGTACAAACTATGGGCATGCAGTCTACTGCTACTAGTGCACAACTTTTAGTGGGGGATTGATCTGGACAGCAAATTTCAGCTGGAAACAGAACTATTATAATTGCTTGTGAGATATTTTGACAATTAAGACTGATCTGAGAACAGTTCATGTGGCAAAATATTGATATTCAACATTTTTTGCCACATCCTAAACTGGTTCATCATTTTTGGGGGGGCAGCGAGGGGAAACTTTGGTTAAAAGAACATGCTCTCTGCTAGATTCGGCTTATTGTGCTACTTTAACATTCAAAAGGCCTCCAGTGCTATTACTGCCAATATTCTTTAGGACTGTCAAACTTCATACACTTTCTTTTCCTACCGGATTGGCAGTTCTTACAGTAATGGAAGTAATTTCCTCATACTATAGCACTCTCTGGTGCATAACTTTTGGGCTTCATTTTAAAATTTAAAAGTGGCAAATTAGAAGGATTGGTTATTTATCCTGCAGAGCAGCTCCAGGTCTTGTCTTACTCCAATGGAAGAGTAAGTTGTGACCAAAATGTTCTAGACTAATAGAACACTATCTGAAAGGGCCACATGTTGAAGGCGAGGGAATGGGCAACCCATGTCTCTCCCTTAAATAAATGATTTTGGGATTACCAGTCAAAGCTGCTGGGGATTCCTAACCTCTTTTCCATGAGACTGGAGGATCTGGGACCTATTTATGTAAGTGATTACAAGACAGTTGGTTACAGAGGTGGTTGGGAAGAGGAGCATAAATCCTTCTTGTGGACTCTCCAGCATTTGGCTAATTGAAATGAGCATCCAAATTGTTGGATGCTTATCAAAACTATAAACTCCTTTCTCTCCCTCCCTCCACATCACTAAAACATCTACGCTTCCATTATCACCTAGGAAGAAAACACAAAAATCTAAGCCATGCTTATTATTTCAGTTATTTTTCCTGTTTAGCTGGTCAAGGAAGGCTCTAAATAAGAAATGAAGCTGTGATTTTTAAAAAGGTGTAAGAAATTCAATGCATAACTTTTTCAGGAACACGTTTTTTTCTTCTTGTGTGTAATTTATTTCTTATACAGTACAAGAATTGATTTTTCTTCTCCCTCCCCTCACCTCTTATCAGCTGAACAGTGTACGGCATGCTTTCTTGCTTCATAGGTACAAAGAAATAACATAGTAGAGCAATTTAAGGAACACAGGATTTGTAAGAGGAACTGGTTAACTGGAAGAGACAATGCAGCAGTGTGAATTAGCTGTTCTGATGTTTGCACTACCTGAGGGTATATGATAATCCTGAATGAACTTCAGTGTCAGTCTGTGTGATTAAGCAGATGGAAAAAAACAAAAGCGTAATTGTCATCCAATCATCAAAAACAATTCCACGGTGCATTACAACATATTTAACATTTTGATTTTTACATGAACAAATGAACTTCAATAAAAAATCACTTCTGTATTGTTGGTTAGGCTGGAGATGGATGGTTATAATAAGAAATCCAAATGCAATTTCTTAAATGTTTCAGGACACGATTCTCCATTGCATTGTGTACCTGGTGCTGTCACTTATGCTTACTCCTACCATTCTAATATCATTTTACATTCAATTTGCACTTGTTGTGTAAAAGTCTTTAAATAGCTACCCAAGATACAAGGCAGCAGAAAATCAGGCCCTTAAAGTTTAATTTAACATATGACTTCTGGTTTTCCTGATTTTTCAAAAGTACAGCCCTAAGTCCTGATCTACCCAATCAAATGTAACAAAGTTTAGAAACTGATTTCGCTAAATTAGTTCACCTGCCTTAGATATATCAGTATAAGGTGCTCTTAAACTGAAAGACAGTCCCATAAGTCAATTAAGATGTGGTGGTTAACCTAGTTTACAGTGGTACTCATCCTCCTGCTGTAGACAAACCCTGGGTATTTGGCAATATCATCTTTCTTGATGGGATTACTTCTCCCCACTAGACCTTAAAATCTGCTCCTGCAGCTTGTACCCCATTTACCAACATTTCTAAATAGTATTCCACACATCAGGCACAGGAATGCATCTTCTTTGTATTTATTTGAAAAAGGCAAAAAAGTAGATGTGTGTGTATGTATGTATGTGTGGTCTTTTTAAATTCTTATTCAGTGTTTGATTAAATGTATTAAAATGTTGAAGAACCGTTGCCGAATTCCCCTTGTACAATACTGAATGCAGTCACGCTGTCAACAGCAGGTATTCCATGCCCAATTTGTGGCTCAATGACCATGGCTGTGGAAGGAATAGTGGCCTTTTTCCTCTTACCATCAGTTCTGTAACAAGGGCGAGGCAAGTGAGGCACTTGCCTCAGGCGCGTAAAGCGAAGGGGCAGAACTCTACCGCGATCGGTGGCACTTTAGCAGCAGCTCTACCGCTGCCGCTATTCAAGGTGGCTGGTCCTTGAATCCCTGTCAAAGGGAAGGACCTGCCGCTGAATTGCTGCTGCCACTTCATTCATTCTTTGGCGGCAATTCGGCAGCAGGTTCTTCTCTCCCAGAGGGACTGAGAGACCCACCGTCAAAGAGCCTGGAGCCGGCCCTTGGCTCGGGAGCAAAAATTCTTTGTTATGGCTCTGCTTACCATTCTCTGACCTAATGTGGGTGATTGACGATGCCAGTCATTTTACTCACCCTTATTTGTGCAAGTGTGTCAGGTTTAATTATCCTAAATGAATATCTAAGCCACAGGCCATTACAAATCTAGACCTATCCTGGCAGACAAATTAAGCCAAGAATACCAAATGCTGAAGAATAGATACAATTATTTATGAGATTAATGTTTTTGTGTACATTCAACATAATTTATTGATTGTAAATTTTAAACATCAGGATAATCTAATCTTTCTATTTGTATTCCCTAACTAGTCTTTATTGCATGTCCTTTATACACGGTGGGCTTGAGTCTCCCCTGCATCTAAGCTCTGCTTGGCAAGGGAGGTAGCCGTTATGATACAGTCTGTGCCTGCACGACATCAACTAGTAATTTGAATAGCCTAATGGGAACTTATGTCAGCAGAAGATCAGTGCAGCAGGGCAAAAATATGCCATTCTCCAGCCATGACCTATCCCTCCTTGCTCTGATAGTCCCCTGTACTGAGGAAATAGATTGACTGGTGCAGGAACTGCCTGTGCTGGCTTCATGCCACTGAGGAGTCCCTCTCCGCAATGGAGTTCTCCTCTGACCCTTTATGAACAGATTCAGACTTGCATGTAGCTGAATAGAAACAGAACTTCTTAAAAAAACAAAAAAACCCACCACCCCCTGTAGTGCTGCTCAGGGAGGTCGATTTGGTGCCTTTATAGATCTTTTTCACTCCAGCTTCTCTGATAGTTTCCTATTAAATCTGCATATATTGACTTGACCATTGTATCTGGAGCACCCAGCAGACTCAGTCTGATCCACTGAAGTTCATGAGGAATTGATTTGCATTGTGCTAGTGCTTAGAATGCTGCAGCCACATTGTGCTAGGCACTGTGCAACCTTACAGAAAAAAGATGGTACCTGTCCCAAACATCTTACAATCCAAGTTAATAAACCCTGATTTGATTTTGAAATGTATCCTAATCTGTTCCCTTATATTCAGCATTAATTTGCTATACCAGTATATCATAAGGTTCTCCTTTATAATGGGACAAAAAGAAAGCTTTAGAAAGCATAAAAATAAAATGTAGGACATATCTGTTCTCTTAGCACATGTTTGGCTTTAAGTAAGCTCCTTCATTTGCATTTATTGCACAGGGGTTTGCATTTCTCCTCAGTCAGATAATGTGGCTAGGAATCATTGCTTCACAGGTCTGGGACTGCAGAAAGTCTTCATTATAGCATTAAACATAATTATTATATTTTCCCCCATGTTTGATGCTTAAAACTACAACAAGGGACTTTCTGCTTTCACATGTGTTGGGATTTTTTAAACAATATGATTGAATCGTAATTGTTAGGCTACCTAGAGGGCTTTCCTGGACAGTGCTATTTTTGGTACCAATATAGAGAAATGGAACAAGGAAAAAGATCTGCTAATAAAAATCTGGGTTTGTCTTCAGTCCATCAGGACATTTATCTGCCTTAGCAACCAATACACTGATTACAAAGATTGTCCGGCACTTTGATTTAGTAATGTAGTGCTGTGGCAACATATTGTGCTGTCACGTAGGGGATATGAGTTCAGTATCTGAACTCAGTCCCAGATTCCTGTGTAATACCCAAAGTCTCTCTATTGGCCTTCTCTGTCCAATCTAGTCTTTAGCAGACTTAAGTTTGCTGCTGTCTTTGTGCAAAATAAATAAATAAATCATCAAGTATCAGAGGGGTAACCGTGTTAGTCTGGATCTGTAAAAGCAGCAAAGAGTCCTGTGGCACCTTATAGACTAACAGACATATTGGAGCATGAGCTTTCGTGGGTGAATACCCACTTCGTTGGATGCATGCTCCAATACGTCTGTTAGTCCATAAGGTGCCACAGGACTCTTTGCTGCTTTTAAATAAATCATGTGACTGTGCATACAAATGGATGGATAACCTCCTAGCTATCTATTTGCACATGGAATAATCTGAGAATATTAATTTAATGTTATAGTAGGAGGGTAGAAATATGGACGTTTGATATTGGTGTAGGTCATCATTCAAAACAAAGGAATGGACATGTTAGGCTATCATGAAGATAATCCTGGATTAGGAGCCAAATATGATAAATTTGTAGCTAGGGAACATCTAGGTTCTAGTGATCAGAGTATCATTTTTGGTTTTGTTGTTGTCGTTTTAATTAAGTACCAAGGAAGCAGCATGGAAGTGGTTTGTTGGTTTTTTTGTGTGTGTGGGCCTTCCTCCTACCCTCCAGTTTTAAGGAAAGCTAGGTTTTTAGAGAATGCAAAATGTCCTAAAAACTTTTTTGTAATATAGGGGAAAATCTATTTAAAAAATATGGGGAAAAACATAAGCACCTTCCCAATATGTGGATACACGTTTGGAGGGGAGGTAGAACACAGTAAAACCCAACGCTCCCCTCTCCTCATATTCTTTGCGTTTGTGTCTCTCTCTCTTTCATCACTATTGTTCTATCTTAATTTCTCCAGATGAAGAAATCTGTGGATGGGAGGGAGAATGGAATCATTTCTCATGTACAAGCCAATATCTGCATGAATAACAGAGCCAGTCCCAAGAATCAGCCTGTCCCTTCAGAACCATGAATTTTTATCCCAGCCATGCTGCCAGTGAGTGAGATCTGTCTCCTTTCCATACTTCGGTACCCATTGTGCACACTGACAGAAGGTTGTAGTAGAGCACGGGGTGGGAGCATTATGCATGATCACCATTCATCTCATGCTTTATCCAAGCATGTAGGCTCCTTTCTACACTGTGTGAGAGAGGAGAACACATGTTCTCATAAAAGCCTGATCCAACTCTCATTGAAATCAGTGGGAGCTGGAACAAGCCCTAAAAGAGCAACAGATAACAGTGTAGCTAGGTAGATCTATGAAAATTATAATAAGTAAAAAACAGAATGCCATCTGCCACCTCATTATTTTATCATTCTGTACTAAAAAAACACCCAGAAAAAGTTAAAAGTTAGAGCACCAAAAGAGAAGTAGCAAATAATGAATTGCAGAACAATTGCAGTGATGACTGTCCCAGTAGCACAGAACTCACTAAATATTTATAACAGGCAAAAACCAAAAGGGGAACATTTTGTTTATTTAGAATGACAACAAGAAGCTGACGAGAAGGGATACTAAGATGGCAGATTTGTAAAACAATTATCTTGCTTCTGCCTAAGATAAGGTTTATATTTCCTGACATGGCAGGATTTAAATAGGCATCATGCAACCAGGGTGCAAAGTTGTCCTAACACAGATGGAAAAGCTTTATTTTATGGAAATTATACATGAATGTTAGAACTGCAAACAGACAGACAGGCTGATAGTTCAGCATAAACACAGTGACTGTCATGCAATACTTGCTATCTATACTAAAATATATTGATATGAGTAGATAATTATTTCTCATGTAGGCTGTCATTCAGTAGTGTTTAACAGTTCCAAATGGCAGATCTTTGTCTTGATAATGATCTATAAAGTAGTATAGGACCAATCTTGCACTGACAGGGATGGACTAAGTGATGTAGTGTGTCCATCTCTAATTTTCAATACAGTCTGATTTAAAAGAGAGGTTGGTCAAAGGGTGTGGGTATTCGTTTCCTCTCTTCTCATCACTTCATTGCTTCTGCAGCTTCCGTTGTGTCTTCAGGCAAAAGCTGAAAAACTACCTTTACCCTTCCTCCATTGGCCATAGATTGGCATGGCTTCCTGAAGAGCTTGCACGGTGGTCCATTATATCCTCTCCTTAATTGAGGCTCTGCCCAGAAGATAATATTACTGGCTCCCACCTACATGTCTGCTCTGATTCCTCATTTCCTCCGTTTGCCCTTCCCAGATGACTTACTCTCCCTTTGTTGTCTTCTGCTGTTCTTGTTTCTACATCTTCACTCATGTGAATGGACTGTCTCTTCCTATAGCATTCCAAGCATAAAATGCATGCTGATTTAGCACCCTCCTTGGGTGTCTCTTTACTGTTAACTTTAAATTAAATAAAAACACAAAAGTCAGCCTGAACTTTCTTTTGAGCTTAGCTTGTTCCAAGGTTTCTTCCTGCTCAGTCTTCTGCCCCTGCCCCTAGTGTCCTCATCTCACTTATAGACACAGAAAGCCTCATAACCTGTGCTGGAATCAATGAATCCCACCTGATCCAGCTTCTAGCATGAGTCAACAGGCTATTATAAGACAGGTTAAAGAGTGGGTAAGAAGGCCAGTTGCTATGTTTGGGCTATTGTCACCTTCTGTATTTTGATCCACTGCTAGAACCTTCTGCATTTTGGGCTATCTTGTTTAGTTTCAGTTCAGTAAAACAGACTTTCTGTTCCTGACTGCTTTCTAAATAAATGTCTGCCCTTATTAGTAAAAGCAGCAGAGAATCCTGTGGCACCTTATAGTCTAACAGACGTTTTGGAGCATAAGCTTTCGTGGGTGAATACCTACTTCGTCAGATGAATGTAGTGGAAATTTCTAGGGGCAGGTATATATATGCTAGCAAGCAAGCTAGAGATAACAAGGTTAGTTCAATCAGGGAGGATGAGGCCCTGTTCTAGCAGTTGAGGTGTGAAAACCAAGGGAGGAGAAACTGGTTTTGTAGTTGGCAAGCCATTCACAGTCTTTGTTTAATCCTGAGCTGATGGTGTCAAATTTGCAGATGAACTGAAGCTCAGCAGTTTCTCTTTGAAGTCTGGTCCTGAAGTTTTTTTGCTGCAGGATGGCCACCTTAAGGTCTGCTATAGTGTGGCCAGGGAGGTTGAAGTGCTCTCCTACAGGTTTTTGTATATTGCCATTCCTAATATCTGATTTGTGTCCATTTATCCTTTTCCGTAGAGACTGTCCAGTTTGGCCGATGTACATAGCAGAGGGGCATTGCTGGCATATGATGGCGTATATTACATTGGTGGACGTGCAGGTGAATGAACCAGTGATGGTATGGCTGATCTGGTTAGGTCCTGTGATGGTGTCGCTGGTGTAGATATGTGGGCAGAGTTGGCATCGAGGTTTGTTGCATGGATTGGTTCCTGAGCTAGAGCTACTATGGTGCGGTGTGGAGTTGCTGGTGAGAATACATTTCAGGTTGGCAGGTTGTCTGTGGGCAAGGATTGGCTTGCACATGGCACACGGCTACCCCTCTGATATGCCCTTATTAGTGTCTGCAACATACTTGCTAGCATTAATATGGGAACATAGAATACTAAATGGAAATGATACCAGAATCCGACAAATTTCCTACAAGCAAGGGGATCAGAGTTATGGTTAAAAATACTTTTTCCTAACTCATGCCCTTATATTGTGACGAATTATTATATTTGTCATGTTATCTGTGGTCTCGGTCTATTGTGCCACAGAAGAAGCAGTACCAAGGCACAACAGGGTTGAGGACAGAGAAAACTATCAGGTGAGGTCTGAATAACCTCTGTTAAAATACAATTAATGTTGTTTTAATACAGATTTAGGGTTAAAATCTTACCTTTTTTGTCTTGTTTCTTTCTTTTTTTTAAAAAAAGAGGAGGGAGCAGCATGGGCCAGGGAGAGGGCACAAGACAGTGAAGGGAAAAAAGTTTGCTTCTATTCCTGGCACTGAGATTGACCTCCTGGATGATTTTTTTGAGCAATTCACTTCCCCTGTTTCCCTTCCAGCCCTCTGTCTTATAGATAATATCTAACCTGAAGAATTTACAGTTTCCCATTATGTTTTTGTACAGCCTAGCAAAATTGTGTTCCAGTCTCAGTGAGACTTCTACGTGCTATGTAAAACAAATCAATTGCAGTATTATTAATATCCTTCACTATTATTAATATCCTTCAACAGACATAACTGCAATTCAGATTATGTAGTGGCCGTGATAAAATAATTATGTAAATTTCTGTTAACAAAACTTTGTTTGCAGTATATACACTTAATGAATACTACAGTATCTTGCAGAACACTGGTGTATTTCTATTCTCAACTGGAAAGTTTTGGTCCATGTTCACAGGACTGTGTGCATTTTTTGTTGTTTAAAATATGAGGATAGAAGCTCTCAAGTTGAATTTAGTACATATATTGTATTGGACTTGGTTTCTGGGTCTGGTTTATGTGTACGTGTGGAAAAACCCTGGCCAAGAAGGGAACCACAGGGTGCAATAGTACTTCTGACTTAATCCTCAATCCCCCAAAACCCAAGGAGTTCATACTTCACAGGACCTTCCTGGAAGGATAGTCTCAAGTGGGGTTATTTTCTGGACATTTTAGCACATTTAGCATATGCATCCTAATCTCCTTTGCGCAGACTAACTAGTATTAATAGTCTGTGTATCGGCTCCCTGTCACTGGAACAAAGTCACAAAATTATGCCACTTCTCCACTTATTTGGTACAGTAGAGAACGCAGAGACAGAATTTGGCCCTGATTATTTTCAGACATTCAAAATTGATTCAGTCATCATTAATCTAATACAATTTTTGTTGGGGAGGTGGAGAAAAGATGTATGTGTTTTTTTTTCCTGTACTGAAACACAAAATTCTATTTCTTAGCCCAAAGAAATGTTTCATGGTTGAGTTGTAAATCCCCTGAATGATAAAGTTTTATGAGATGTTTATTCAATTTTCACTGCTATACCTATGATAAGAATTTTGTGTGTTGTACTCTTTTTCCAGTAATAAATAAACCATTTATCTTTCTACAGATCAGAAAGTTCCCCGTAAGACTGAATTAGCCTGATGTGTGAAAATATAAAAAAGTACTGTACAGAATGTACTTCACTTACCAGATCATTTTGTTAATGACTGAATATGTTCTCCAGCTCTTTTTTTTTTTTTTTTTTTTTTTTTAAGAAATATTAACAGCTAGGACGTAGTGCATTTTCTTTTATGGCTAAGAACTGGTAGTGATCACCATGTGCTTCAGATGAAGAAGATAATTAACTTAGGATAATATATTTTTGTTGCTAATCACAGGCAATTTTCAGTGGTTGTAATAACTATGACTTGTCATTTCAGACCTAAATGAGGTAACAGAGGAACAGATAAAAAATTTATCTCGTAATTCAACATACCACATGCTTATTAATTCCCATTGTTGCAGTATTTGTGTAATGTGAAGTTGTACAGCATGTTAGAATACAGCTGCAGACCGAGCTTTTGAAAAAAACTGAAACCTAGAATCAGGAACAAAGCTAGTAGAATGATCTTTTTTTGGTCAAATTTCCAGCAGAACTTTCTGGGTAGCCAAATAGCCATATCTTCCTCCTCCCACACCTCCAGGTCCTTTAAAGTTTCTATGCATAAGATTGTATCTGTGTAATAGGGGGTAGAGTCCAGCTCTGTGGTTTTTACTTCACTTAAATTTTACATCCAAACTAATTTTTGAAAGGAAAATTCTGTGTTTCCACTTCAATTAAAGAAGCATCTACTTTCAATAAGAAAAGATCAGAAACAAAAAAAAAAAAAGTGAGTAAAGAAAAGCTAAGTGCCCAGCTGATAGATTCAGAGAAGAGAGATCTGCCATTGAAATAATTTGGGTTTGTGGGAGTAACGGAGAGTTAATTGTAGCCAAAGGTGACAGTATTTGAGTCAAATTTGGATTTTCTATTTTTCTGATTGTTTTGGGCAAGGTCTTTCCCCCTTGGTATCTCTTGCTGTGGCTAGTCTGCAATGAGAAGAATGAGTGGAAAGATCAAGGAGACTATGCAGACAAATAGTAAGAGGCTTGATAAGAAAAGGGAGGCATTATTGCTCTGTGATCGCATATTCTAGAGTTGAGATCCTATTGGTAACAGTTAATGCTACCTCTAAATTGTGTCTGGTCCTTAGATGCCATGTGATAGGTCCCTTGGAGAGAATATGGATAAAAGATTTTGTCACTGTTTTATTGTTTTTGTTCTACTGAACTTTAGAGACATTTGAAATGTACTTAAATATGAAGAGGGAAGAATACCCAATATACTTTAAATTATGTTTTTATATTGTAATAGCATGTTCCATTCAAGGATCTTGTATATCTTACAAATTCTAGAGTGACGTTATGGCAGAGCATGTACAAATACACTAGGCAAGGAGGCAGTGTGAGCCCATTTTTGCTGCAGTATTCAAAAATAGCTTTTCTAGTTACTGATGTGCGTCATATAAGCTTGTTCAATACATCTGTAGCCTGTGTGAAATACATCTGTTTTCCACTCAGCCGACATGCAAAGAGTGCATGGTCTGTCTAAAATGGGATATTCCTAGCTCATTGAACAGCAGATATGAATTCGGTCAGTTTATTGGAACGAAGGGCGGATAGAAATGAGTTTCTACTCTAAGCGCAGTAACTGTTTGTTATCGCTCCCAGTATAAGCCACTGGGTGATGCCTCTTCTACAGTAGGAAAAAATGTGTGGACTAAGGATTAGTTCTTTTCCACAGCTACACTCATAGACTTAAAGGTCAGAAGGGACCATCATGATCATTTAGTCTGATCTGCACATTGCAGGCCACAGAACCTCACCCACCCACTCCTGTAAATAGACCCCTAATCTCTAGCTGAGCTACTGAAGTCCTCAAATAATGATTTAAAGACTTTATTACAAAGACTACACCATTTGCATTGGTTTAAACTTGCAAGTGGCCCATGCTTCATGCTGCATAGGGAAAGAATTCTGTGCAGTAACTCAGAGTCCTCCTCATCTAGTGTCCCATCACTAGCCATTGGAGATATTTGCTGCTATCAGTTGCAGATTGGCTACATGCCATTGTAGGCAGTCCTATCATACCATCCCCTCCATAAACTAATCAAGCTCAGACTTGAAGCCAGGCAGGTTTTTTGACCCCACTGATCCCTTTGTAAAGCTGTTCCAGAACTTTACTGCTCTGATGGCTAGAAACCTTTGTCTAATTTTGAGCCTAAATTTGTTGATTGCTAGTTTATATCCATTTGTTCTTGTGTCCACAATGGCGCTTAACTTAAATAACTCCTCTCCCTCCCTGATATTTATTCCTCTGGTGTATTTATAGAGAGCAATCATGTCTCTCCTCCACTTTCTTTAGCTTAGGATTTGAGTCTCCTCTCATCAGGTAGGTTTTCCAGAATTCTTAAAGATCGTCCTGAGGCAGCAATATCAGTAGAGTGAGATGGAATGACTGCACAGCTTTAAAAGCAGCAAAGAGTCCTGTGACACCTTATAGACTAACAGACGTATTGGAGCATGAGCTTTCGTGGGTGAATACTTGCTTCGTCGGATGCATCACCCATGAAAGCTCATGCTTCAATACATCTGTTCGTCTATAAGGTGCCACAGGACTCTTTGCTGCTTTTACAGATCCAGACTAACATGGCTACCCCTCTGATACTTTACATAGCTTTATTTCACCATCTGGGCTCTATTAACATTCATAACCATTCTGACAGATGCTGGTATAGTCTAGGTTGTAATTAAAATCCTTTTAGTAAATGGTAGCAATGTATTTACTGTACATTAGATTTGGGCAACTTTTTTTAACAAAAATGTTTTCAGCAAAAAATGCAGATTCAGTGGTGTTGAAATGATTTATAAATGATTGAAATTATTTCAATTAGGCAAAAAAAAATTTAAATTCTGAAAAAAATCACAAATTTTCATGCTGACATTTTCAGAATAAAATATTTAAACGTTTGATTTGAAATGACTTTATCTGAAAATTTCCTTTCATTGAAATTGAAATGAAACAATTTTGGCCAAACAAAATATTTTGACCTAAAACTTTCTTTTAATTTGTCAGAAACTGGCAGCAAATTGAAAAATCTGTTGTTCATCCAGCTCTACTCTAGATTCATCTGCAGTATTATCCTGTATGTCATATTGGTTAAACTATATTTAATTACACTGAGTAGCAATCTTTTTCTTATCCATTTCAGATAATATTGAACATCAGTGCCCAAAACTAAAATAGCATTTGACTATGAAATCTCCAGTAGTAAATCCAGATATTATTCTTTCTTTGAATACATTTCAAAACTAACATTTTTAACGCAGTTTAACTGCAATAAATAAAAAGCATAATATAACCAGCTTCATACTGATAAGTTTGCTCCACACATCCTATCCCATAATAAATCCTATGGCACTTCTATCCTGTTGAGTTATTATAGTCTTCATGTTAGTGAGATAGCCCCACTACACATTATTATCGGTCTACTATTCTGTTAGCTCTTAATGCATTTTTAATTTCCTGTGATGTAGGTATTGCAAGAAGATTTTTTTTTATTGCCTTCTACATGAGCTTTCTTTTTTTCTCCATTCAGTCTGCACCAGACAAATGCTACTTTCACCCCACCCCTCATCTTGATACTGTTGATACATTGTGTGATTAAAAATAGTACAACTGTCAGTGAAATCATATCCTGACTTATGACCTAAGTGGAAATTTAGCTTGGAGGTTTCATCCATTCTCCTGTGTGCTCATATCACAAAGCAACCACACGTCTGGAACCTTTCGGGTTCGAGGGCTTGTGACTGCCTCGATGGTCTAGACCTGGAAGAGAAGAAATGTTACCAGTTAAGATTGTAGTGTAGTGGTGGAGCTAGAGGGGGTAGCTTGTACTTCAGTTGCCATGTTATGCCTGGCTGGTATTAGTCAGTCACACCCAGTAATTTAAGGGAAGAGCCCTGACACACTATTAAATGGAGTAAAATCCATTAGATAAATAAATAAGACCATTCCATTCCATCTTTACATCTGCCAGTGTCTGACACAAGCTACCTGAATATGTGACAAATGAAAGAAATTTGCCAGGAGGGTGGCACGAAGTTTTTTGGGCACTCTGCCATGATTCCTGTGACTTTTAGTTATCAATATTGGTTTTAGGGACATTTTCTCACAGTGTGAACCAAATAAACCAATTTTGGCATTCTGCTAGAAATGAAAATGGGAGAGGAGGACCCTGCCCAGGCTGCCTGAAGGCTGTGAAGTTTGGGGAGAGGGCACCTGTGTGGACTTCTTGTGGGACACCCTGGGGTGGAAAGTAGTCTTCACCCAGGCTGCCCTTAGCTATGATCAAAGCTGGCTTTCCTCTCCATTCAATACAACTAATCCTGTCTGGCTGTACCTTTCCAGGGCTGTCTCACTGGTGCTCAAATCACATTCTACTGGTAGCTTTGCCCTCATTGTTCGTTCCTCATCCCTTCCTTTAAAGAAACAGAAAGATGCCTCCGAGGGAGGTGAGCTGTCCAACTGGCACAAATGGTTATTTTCAAGTATGGGAGGTGGGAGAGGCAGCTGGGTCCAACCATTTTTCATAGAGGGGTGGAGTGACCAGCTGGGCTGATGCTGTACACAAGAAGGGCGGAGGTGGAGTCTCTGTTGTACTGCATCTTGTGTGAGATCACAGCAGTGCAATGTAACTGCAAGATGGATGATAGCTCAGTGATTTGAGCATTGGTCTACTAAACCCAGGGTTGTGAGCTCAGTCCTTGAGGAGGCCATTTAGGGATAAGGGGGAAAAATCTGTTGGATGATTTAATTGGGGATTGGTCCTGCTTTGAGCGGGGGGTTGGACTAGATGATCTCCTGAGGCCCCTTCCAACTCTGATATTCTATGAAAAATGCTGCCATCCTGATTTGGTAGCATTTTATACTCACTTTACCCTGGTTTAAATGATCAGATACGGTACAGCGCCACAGAGAATTGGGACCTGAGAGTTTTGCTTTCAACTTCAGTGAGAACAGGATCAGTCCCTTATTCTGACGAACATGGCATGCTTTTGCATCCTATTAATTCATTACTTTTAGGAAATGAATTAAATATAGAAAAGCAGGGAGTGAAGATAATTCAAAATGAATTCATGATGACAAATGATATTATAATGACTTAGAAAGGAACAGTCACTTGCCATAACACAGAAAATAAGCCAGAAATTCAAATAACATGCATTTTGCCAATCATAAAATGCAAAACACAACTCCATCAATAACTAGAAAATATAGTCTGAGTAGAATCCTGGAATAATGGACAACAATAACAGAGTTGCTAATGAGAATGTACTTCATGTGCCCTCCCACATTCTCAGTACAATGCATAGTTAAATTTGTCCTGTATTTTTCAGATTGAAAGTTGCTGGCAGGACATAGAACTTTTTTCCTCTGCATCAAAAGCTATTGTTCAATAATGATTTTCAACTGGACGTTCTATGAATATCAAATGCAATTTAAAGTATTTTCAGTGTTCTTATTGGAAAGCTACTGGCCTGGTATATTTGCATATTATGTTATACACTAAATTTTATTTCATATCCATTTAGCAAACAATTATTTGATTCCTATACTAAGCCAGAGAAATCAGATTCTCAAATAATTTTAAGGATGTCAGTAAATAACTTTTGCACTTTAAGGATCTAGTATCCTTTGGATATAGGGAAATTAGGTACACACATGAAAAAGAAAAATTTCCCCATAGTAATATTGTTACTGTAGCCTACCCAAATTTATAAATCGGCTCATCATTCTACTATGCCAGCTGTGGCACACTGAGCTCTTTCCCAATATATATTTTGAAAATCAAAGCTTAAAAACTGCAGGGCAAGTAAACCTAGTTTGCATATTTCTTTGAATCGTGTACCAAGCCATTTAATTATATACACACACACACACACACACATATATATACATACACCCAGCATATCTTAATACAGAAGCTGTTGAAGACACCACTAAAGGCATTTAGGGCTTTTCTGGGCTGTCATCTTAGGATCTGTCTTGGAAAAGCTCAAGTCCCATAACTGTCACCTCATGAGAACAGCAAAATCTTCAAGGAGTAAGCTTGGAATGGGCTGATTTCTGTAAAGGGGTTGCTTCTGCTTCCATTGAAATCAAAATAAAACTCTCATTGATTTCAAAGGCAGTAGAACTGGATCTAAAGGAACCTATTCACTGAATCACAATCTTCTTTGCAGGGTGCTGTTGGGCCAGGACAACCATGTGCCGCTCCTAACTCTGGCCTCGTGGCAAAACCATAACGGAGCTAAGTGTTAGAATTTGGCTGTACATGCACAAACTTTTCCTCTCTCTTTGATTCAGTGTCCAAAATTACCTCAGTGAAAAGGCTCATTATTTTACAGTGATTTACAATCCCCCCTCCCGACACAGCTAGTTTGTAACTATCCCAGTATTTAACATATTCTTGATCTATGTGAAAAGAGGAACATATTAACTCAAATTTTTAGATGCTAACCTACTTATGTCTCTCCTGTGTGTTGTTCACATCATTATGAAACATCAAATGCATCTTTTTAGATCCAAAAATAGCAGGCAGTGCAGCACATTCCTGATCTTACAGAATGTGAACCTAAGAAATTCAGTGTTAGATATGTTTCTGTTCTGCATTGAAACTCATTGAATAACTGGAGAAATGTCTGGAATAGTTGTTTTTGTTAATGTGCACAGCACTTTGGTTGAATAACTATAAAAATTAAAATGCTAAGAGGTCTAAGCTTCCACCTGTCACAAAAGGACTAATTAAACTTGCATGCTACTTATTTGAAACACTGTCTTTGGCAGGAAATTTGGATTCCACACAGTCTCTTTTTTTTTTTTCCTCCAAAGTTAAATGGTTAAATTTATATGCAACATTACATCAAAATAGACTATTGAGAGACAATTATAAGATCATACATTTGCCAATAAATATAAATGAGTCCTGTTAGCTCATAAGGAGTATGAGTGAACTGTTTGGTTTGGCATTTAGTTTACAATCAGTCATGAGTTACACCAGGACTGGAAGTGGTCTTATTCAGACATCCAGGAAGAGACCAAGTTCAGCTCTGGTTATCTCTTCAGTGACCATATCAGCTTGTATATTACAGATTTTTGATTATGGTGCAGTTCTGCCAATAGCTGAGCTAAAACTATTATAATCATTCTAAGATGTTTCTGAGATAAGAAAGTGTTTATATACGTAAATAATATAAAATCTCCAGTTTTCTGCCTCATGACTTTGTAGTTCCCAGCACAGATAACCATTTTTTTCCTTGATTAAGGAGCATGTATAGTTTGTATAGGCAGTTAAAATAGAATTTTAAATATAATTGTAATAGTTTCAATTTAAAAGCCAATCCATATTGACACTAGTTATTCTGAGAATATAAATTAATATTAGGAATTCCCCTATCAGCATGTGGGTTACAATGTTTGCTTTATAGACTGTGGATTCAATCTTTGTTTTCTTATTCAGATAGATTTAAATAATCTTACTGCTGGTTTGCAAGTGTCAAAGAGATTAATGGTAAACAAAGTCTAAAACACACCAAAATTAAAAGCTTCTAATTATCAACTTTAAGTAAATCCTTCATGTCTGGCAGAAATAATTCCTTATAAAATGTTGTCTGTATCCCAGAGAATGCAATTTATAAGAACATATGTAAATAACAGTTTTTCAGACTTATTTTTTTCAGGACATTTGAATAACTCTTTTTACATTTTAATTCAATGTTACATTTGTTCAGCCAAAACCGACAATAAGATTCTTCTGTGTAGTCATTTAAAATCGTACCCATCTCAAGATGTAGCCACACACACAAACATTCTTCTGGATTCTTATTCTGTGTTGGGTATAGACTTTATTTTTAAGAGCTCATAACTAATGTAAATGAGTTTTTACAGTTCATGCAAATCTCAGACCCTGCAAAGCCAATTAATTCCCACATCCCCTCCATCACAAGAATCAGTGCATGAACTTCCTTTCCTGCCTCAAGGTTTTGTAGCATAGAGACTGGGTTTCAGTTCTATGAAGAGTAAAGGACACAGAAATGGAGACTAGAAGAATAGATAATAATATGCCCAGAACTGTTGTCTCTTTGTGCAGGGAGTTAGTAGAATAGGTAATTGAGGCTTCCTATGAAACAGGAGAACTGATGATGTGCCAAAGCCAGGGCCGTGATAGGAAGGACACATCTTTGTTCCATGAAGCCTCAAAGGGTACATCTAAACAGCAGCTGCGGGGGGCGGGAGGGGATTCCTAGCTTGGCACGTTCTAGCTTTGCTCAAACTAGTACCTAAAAATAGCAGCTTGGCCACTGCTGCGCAGCCAATGGTTCAGGCTAGCTGTCCAAGTAAGACCCTGTCCAAGATCTGAGGTTGTTCTTGGGCAGCTAGCCTGTGCTGCCATGGCCACATTGCTATTTTTAGGCAATAGGCCAAATGTAGCTAGCACATGTATGTCCACCTAAGCTGGGAATTACCCCTTCCAGCCGCTGTATAGACTTACCTAAATTGCCATAACCACAGAGCAATTTCTGCGTAAAGCAACTTGTTCTCTGCACCTGTTGAGGATTTGTCCCTGTCATGGTATAAATCCCCACTTTGAATCTTAGCGTCCAAAGATGGGGTACAGCATGAATTCCCCTAAGCTTAATTACCAGCTTAGATCTGATAGGCTGCCACCAGCCAGAACTTTCACTGCCTGGTACACTCTGGTCCCCCCCAAAACCTTCCCAGGGGACCCCCAAGACCCAGATCCCTTGGGGCTTAACACAAGGAAAGTAAACCCTTTTCCCCACCATTGTCTCCCCCAGGCTTCCCCTCCCTGGGGTTACCCTGGAAGATCACTGTGATTCAAACTCCTTGAATCTTAAAACAGAGAGGAATATTACCTCCCCCCCCCCTTTCCCCCTCACCAAGAGGCCATACAGATTCAAGCTCCGTGAATCTAAAACAAAGAGGAAATTCATCTTTCCCCCTCCTCCTCTCTTTCCCTTCTCCCACCAATTCCCTGGTGAGTACAGACTCAGTTCCTCTGAGCCTTAACAAGGGGAAAAAATCACTCAGGTCTTTAAAAAAGAAAAGCTTTTAATAAAAGAAATAAAAAGTAAAAATTATCTCTGTAAATCAAGATGGAATATTACAGGGTCTTTCAGCTTATAGACACTAGAGAGAATCCTCCCCCCAGCATACATACAAATTAAAAATCTTTCCAGCAAAATACACATTAAAAACCTTCCAGCCAAATACACATTTGCAAATAAAGAAAAAAAACAAAAAGACTAAACCGCCTTTCTACTTTTGTATGTACTAAATTTGAACAGAAGATTAGAGAGCCTGTAGGTACATGTGGTCACTCTCAGAACCCAGAGAGAACAACAGACAAAGAAAAACACACAAAACAAAGACTTCCCTCCACCGAGATTTTTAAAGTATCTTGTCTCCTGATTGGTCCTCTGGTCAGGTGTTCCAGGTTCACTGTTTGTTAACCCCTTACAGGTAAAAGAGACATTAACCCTTAACTTTCTGTTTATGACAGGCCCACCACTACTTTTTTCTCTTTTTACTGGTCTGTCTGTCTCTCTTGATTGTACTGTCTCCTTTAAAAATCAAATTTAGATATAACTATTCCAGAAATGTGATGACACTCATCATACAACCAGCCAGATCTTTCCAAGTAGGTATAAAAGCTTCTCAGTACATTACCTTTGCTTGATAGTAAAATACCAACATATTGCCTCAGACGCCAAAACCAGAAATCTGTCAAATTGCAAATAAAAGGAACACAAGAATGGCCATACTGGGTCAGACCAATGGTCCATCTAGCCCAGTATCTGGTCTTCTGACAATGGTCAATGCCAGGTCCTTTAAAGGGAATGAACAGAATGTCCTCTGTCACCCATTCCAAGCCTGTGGCAAAAAGCTCTGACAATTACTACTTTATTTAATTTTAAGTAACTATTTAGTCATTTATTTATAAATATTTAGTGAATTAAATTGCTTCTCAGTCAATTACACTACAAATAGTTTCCAAAAATGTGTGTTTCTTCTGTCAGATGCTGAAATGTATTAATTTTTCATTGCTCCTTCCCATTTTAGAAGGTATTTTTATTCCTTGGCTTTGTATGCAACTTTTCACAATTCCTTGGTGTGGTGATACACATAAGAGTAAAATCTTAATAGAGGTGTGTCTCATAGACTCATAGACTTTAAGGTCAGAAGGGACCATTATGATCATCTATTCTGACCTCCTGCAAAATGCAGGCCACAGAATCTCACCCATCCACTTCAATAACAAACCCCTAACCTATATCTGAGTTATTGAAGTCCTCAAATTGTGGTTTGAAGATCTCAAGCTCCATAAAAGGCTTCTCAACTACCTAAATTAAACAAACAGTAATTTTTAAATTCTTCAGTAAAATACTTAAGTATCATTCTCTAAGGAGTACTGTATATTCACTCTAACAGTGCATATATAAGTAATCAGCAAACACAGAATATACAAGTGTAGAGGGATGAAATTCATTGGCCATAAAGCCCAAATAATGCCCCCACCCACAATCTTGGGTCAGTTCACAGGACTGAAGAGCAGACTTACTACCCCAGACAGGACTAAAAGAGCAGTTTGCCACTTATAAAAGTTGTTAAGGCCATCAGGATCAGCAATTTTTTGGATCCGTGGCCTGCCCCATGACACGTTCTGTGATGGACTATGAAGATCCCACTCCAGGGACAGAGGCTCCAACAAGTGGCTGCTCGGCCATTCTCTTTTCCATCTCCCCTTCCCTATCAAGTCACACTCTAACTTAAATGATTCAGAGACAGCTTTGAAAGTATTTACTTTGGGGTAAATTTCCTCCTTGGAACAGAACTGAAAATAAATATTTGAAATGATATGGTGTTTTAACTGCAGTGTATTTTTGCTGGCTGTGGAATGCACAGTACAAGGAGATCAGGCTCCTTGAAAATATGTTGCAGTCCTGATCTCTGATCTATCAGAGCTTACTGTCACTTGCCCAATAGGCCTATTCTTCATCAGTGCATTTTTAGTTCTGTGATTAAATGCACTTTCTTTACATTGCCTTTGCCTTTTTCTCACAGTGGAGAAAAAGCAAAGAATAAGCTATATGTTTTCCCCAGGATGCCCTACTGATGTCTCAATCCTGACCTGAGATCACCACCTCTAGAGGAGGATAACACTCAGTTTTCATGCTTGACCTCTTGGCTGAGTCTGTGAAAATGGATGGCAGTCAGTGTCAACTGTTAGTGGATTTTTGTGATGTGGATATTGGCCTGTGAGGAAAAGGACAGAGTCACCAACTCAGATCACACTGGCTATAGAAGAACCTGGGAGAAACTTCCTGCCTTCTGAGACAATTTATTTTCTAATGAAGCTGAATATATTATTAAAACAGATTGAAACTTTCCAGTATACTCCCCAGCTGCATCACAGCTACCTCTTTTTTCACTTGTGGAGAAAAGTAATTTATATGTTTGAAAGAAAACTGAGTATACCCAAAGTGGAGATTTCCATTTATTAATAGGTTTGCATACCTGATCAGTATTTAAAATAGGAGTTTTAGGAGGGAGTAGGAATTTGTTACGATTTTTGATAGGTTTTTCCAAGGTATTTATTTATAGATGTTTGCCCCAGTGTATTTTTAAAGCAGCGGTTCTCAACCAGGAGTCTGGGGCCTTTTGGGAGGCTGCGAGCGGGTTTCAGGGGAGCTGCCAAAAATGTTACACTTGTAAGAAGCACACAGGATCTGTATAGGGGAGAAGGCAGCACGCCACATTTATTGAGAATACAACAGTTAGCATATTCTTTTTAATTATATATATACTCACTATCCCGCCAGTTGATGTTTATAGTTACCAGTCTTTTTATTCCTGGCCACTACAGCTGTTGTAGGGCTGGAATTCTGTCAGCCAGGCGTCCTCTCTGCCTCTCCTGGCACTGGTCTCCTGCTGGGAATAGGCCAGTGTGAAGAGGTGAGGGAGACGGTGGTGGTAGTCACAGGGTGGCGGTAGTCACAGCTGGGAGAGAGATGGAAGCACTGGATGTGGGGACAGAATGCGAGGAATATTGGGGAAGGGGGTGCTAAAAGGTGACAGAGTGGGGTCAGAATTTCAGAAGCTAATGAGCAAAGGGATTGAACGAGGAAGACTGCCGTAGGTTCCTAGCATTCCCAAGTAGAGCCAACTGGAGGACTAACAATTCAAATGTTGGTTTAATTCTGCCTTAGAACAAAAACCAAACCTTTTAAACGTTTTCACAAATATGGAATTATGTAGAAGTGTCTGAAACCTGAGCTTTTCAATTCAGAATGGGAGGTGGCATGTGTGGGTTGGGATCAGTAAGGCCCAGGTTCAAATCTCTGCTCTGCCTGCTTCAAAGCAGAGGTATTTTTTATTCCAGATCATTCTCAGTCAGGAAGGGACTTTACCCTGTCTCTCTCACATTTCAGGCGAGTGTCCTAATCAGCAGGCTACTGAGTAAGAGACATAGAATCTCTTTCATCAAAACCTTCCAAACAACAAACTCTGACGCCCATATGTCTCAGTGAGCTGTTTTGGCTTCAGGGAAACAGGATAGTTTGATTGAAATATCATTTTTCAGAAAATATTCTGACCAGCTCTACTTCCAACAACCTTACAGGTTCCAGAATAACACTTCCTCTCAATAGACCCTAGGCTCACATTGCCCCACATCAGCCCCTTCCTCAGGCTACCTGGGTTCTTCCTTTCTCTCCTCTTACTCCATCCCAGCCAACCACGATCCTCCCAGCCAGTCTCTTCCCAACACACCAACAATCCCTTTTCTTGGTCCTCTCACACACCAGCTCTTCCTCCTAGTGGCCCGTGACTTCAATATTGTGCCCCCCAGTCGTGCTATGCATTGGATTGAGGCATTCTGGGCCCTAGGCATACCTATGCTGTGTCCCTTCCCCTCGCACTATGGGCCTACCTCTGCTTTTGACAGCAGTGGCAGGACCATCCACACGAGAAGTGACTAAGGGCAAGTCTTCAGGCAGGTTGGGGTCTGTTCCAGTTTAGCTCCCACTCATCCAAAAAACAAACTATGTGGGGGGCACCTTCTGATACTACACAAGGAACAGTCATGATAAGGTGGTGTCAGCAGGTATTTTGCTGCTGAGGTATTTTGAGTGATGCCGTTCAGAAGGGTCAGTTCCCACCTCTCACAGCCATTGTTTTAAGTAGGCATTGTTCCATCAATTACTCTTGGACCATGTTTTCAGGGCTTTTTGGCAACTGTGAGGGCTCAGAACTATTCTGACACCATCCCATAACTCCAGGATCTGGAGATATAGGCATATGCCCGTACCTTAATTCAGCCCTAGATAATCCTTTCCCAGTCTCACAGTGGTGTTGTGAAGATTATTTAAACAGTGTGCTAAAGCTCTTTCAACATGCTAATATTGTGCCAAATGTTACAGATAGAAAACATTTTTCCGATACTGCAAACCTATTCATGCTCTAATTTCACAGAAGCATCAGCTGTGTATCTATTGTACTCTTCCTACTGCATAGTCATTGTAGTGGAGACAATGAGACTGCTGAACTGTGACATTCACTGCAGTCAGAGCAATGGGGAGACTACTACTATGTTTTCTGGCTATTAAGAATGGGTTATATTAGGGTGGATGAACACAGAGGAGCTTTGAACTCTGTCACTCAATCAAACTATTTGACAAAATTCTATTTAACATATTTAGGCCATTTTTTTGCCCAAGGAAGAGTTAAAAAGACACGCTCTTCTACTTTAAGGGAAGTCTACCCTATGTCTATAGGAAACACTCTCAAAATGCTTAACAGGCATAAATGGGTGCCCTATATTTGGTGTCTATATTGTTCTTCAGTTTCTTTTTCTTTTCTTTTTCTTGCCAAACATAAATAGAATACAAAAGCCTGTTCCTATTGTAGGGAACCACGGAAGACTGTGTTACAGCCTAGCTAGGGTAGTTATGCTTTCTCGGCGATAGGTTATTGTAAGACACAGCTACCCATAAAGGTTATTGCAGGATACGGCGGAACGAGCATAACCTGTGTAAACCAGTAAGAACTGCTTTGTAGGGCCCTAGGCCAAGAGTCTGTGGAAAGTCCATGGCCTTATGCCAAGGGGCAGGCAGACCTGTAGGAAGCCCCTATTTGCATATGTATGAGGTGTTTTTGCACCCTGTATATGTATTCGCAGGCTTCAGTCCCGCCTTGGACTCCATACCAGGCCGAGCTTCGGTGTGTTGGGTTCCCCGCCTCCGTGACAGCAACGCCTAGAGTCCCCGTTGCGGGTGTGTCATTTACCTTCATTAAAGCCAAATAACTCACAGTGTGCGTGGGCCTCGTTCTTGAAGAGCACTCTGGGTAGGCCTGTAGCCTCCCAAGAACCTAACATCCTATATACACCTCTACCCCCATATAACATGGCCTGATATAACACAAAATCGGATATAACGTGCTAAAGCAGCGCTCCAGGGGGTGGGCTGCGCACTCTGGTGGATCAAAGCAAGTTCGATATAACGTGGTTTCACCTATAACAGGGTAAGATTTTTTGGCTCCCGAGGACAGTGTTATATTGGAGTGGAGGTGTACTAGTTCTAACATGAGTAATCATATTGCTATCAGTAGGTGTACCCAGTGATTTCCCTACACTCCCCCTGCATTTCCCCAACACCCCCGCCCCTAGTTTTGTGAATTAGTTACATGCCAAACATTGTGGCTGAACTTTGCGACTTTGTCCTCACCCACAACTATTTCACATTTGGGGACAATATAAACCTTCAAGTCAGCGGCACTGCTATGGGTACCTGCATGGCCCCACAGTATGCCAACATTTTTATGGTTGACTTAGAACAACGCTTCCTTAGCTCTCATCCCCTAATGACCCTACTCTACTTGCACTACATTGATGACATCTTCATCATCTGGACCCCTGGAAAAGAAGCCCTTGAGAAATTCCACCATGATTTCAACAATTTCCATCCCATCATCAACCTCAGCCTAGACCAATCCACACAAGCAGTCCATTTCTTTGAGACTACTGTGCTAATAAGCGATGGTCACATAAACACCACCCTATACCAGAAACCTACTGATCTCTATACTTACCTACATGCCTCCAGCTTTCATCCAGGACACACTACATGATCCATTGTCTACAGCCAAGCTCTAAGATACAATCACATTTGCTCCAATCCCTCAGACAAAGATAAACACCTGCAAGATCTCCATCAAGCATTGTTAAAATTACAGTACCCACCTGCTGAAGTGAAAAAACAGATTGAAAGAGCCAGAAGAGTACCCAGAAGTGACTGACTACAGGACAGGCCCAACACAGAAAATAACAGAATGCCACTAGCCGTTACCTTCATCCCCCAACTAAAACCTCTCCAGCGCATCCTCAAGGATCTACAACCTATGCTGAAAGACGATCCCTCACTCTCACAGACCTTGGGAGACAGGCCTGTCCTTGCTTACAGACAGCTCCCCCCAACCTGAAGCAAATACTCACCAGCAACCACACACCACAGACCAAAGACACTAACCCAGGAACCTATCCTTGCAACAAAGCCCAATGCCAACTCTGTCCACATATCTATTCAAGTGACACCATCATAGGACCTAACCACATCAGCTGCGCCATCAGGGGCTCATTCACTTGCACATCTACCAATATGATATATGCCATCATGTGCCAGCAATGCCCCTCTGCCATGTACATTGGCCAAACCGGACAGTCTCTACGCAAAAGAATAAATGGACATAAACCTGACATCAGGAATCATAATATTCAGACACCAGTAGGAGAACACTTCAACCTCTCTAACCACTCAGTAAGAGATTTAAAGGTGGCAATTTTGCAACAGAAAATGTTCAAAAACAGACTCCAGCTAGAAACTGCGGAACTTAAATTAATATGCAAACTAGATACCATCACTTTAGGCTTAAACAGATACTGGGAGGCTGAGCCATTAAACACATTGAATCTATTTCCCCATGTTAAGAATCCTCACAGCTTCTTGTTAAACTGTCTTAAATGGGCCATTCTGATTATCACTAAAAAAGTTTTTTTTTCTCCTGCTGACAATAGCGCATCTTAATTAATTAGCCTCTTAGAGTTGGTTGGGCAACTCCCACCTTTTCATGTTCTCTGTATGTATATCTATCTCCTCACTATAAGTTCCATTCTATGCATCCGATGAAGTTGGCCCACAAAAGCTTATGCTCAAGTACATTTGTTTGTCTCTAAGGTGCCACAAGTACTCCTGTTCTTTTTGCGGATACAGACTAACATGGCTGCTACTCTGAAAAATGCCAATTTAGTGACTGTTTGGAATTTTGAATTGAAACTGAAATATTAATACACACTTTAAAAGCATATACAGTGTATGATAAAATATGTGTATCTGAAAGTATAATAAATTTGAAAAGTATGAACATAGACTAGATTCCTTATACAGCTGTTGTTTTTTATGACAATGTCAGTGCATTCATTTCGGTGATGTTGGCCAGCCTAATAATTTCAAATGATGATTTGTAAGCAAAGTCTAAATGAGTTCTCCCTGACAGCTAGTGATGAGCTGGGGGCTGGGGCGAAAAGCTTCAGGACTAGATTGTATTTACATTCATACCTTATTTACTTAGGTATCCAGCAAATGGAGCTGTGTTGCCCAAGTGATAGATTTTGGCTGGGGTTGGGTTACAAACCACTTGAATGTGGGGTGTGGGAGTGGGGTTGGGAATGAAATGTTCTTATTGTATGAATAAAGGGCAGTAGAACTGTACTTAGCCTGTTCTGACATCAAGGGCATCAAGAAAGATGGTGGGGACCTGTCCATCTCCACTGTTTAAAGACAGAGCCGATTATGCTCCATAGATAGTCTTTTGTTCTGTTAAGTGACCGCTGCAGCTGAAATCACTGATAATCAGGTCTAGGTGCTTAGTCCTGCTGTGGGTACACTGTTCCTGTGGGTACAGTGTTTTTGTGTAAAAGACAGCCCAGACTGCACTAGCAGCGAGGTTTCCCTCAGCTGAAATCACCGAGAGCTGGGTGGAACCTCAAGAGACCAACTCGCAGAGGTCACAGTGGCAGGTGGCAGCAGAAGGTGACTGCGCATGGCCATTTGCAACAGAGTGGTGGCGTGAACGGTGGCACGATCAACAGCCATGGCCAGAGCGAACAGTGAGCAGCTGGAAGAATGAGCAAGGTAACATTGCTCCCCACCTGGGAGGTGAACTCACGTGAAAGCACCTCTGACAGCTTAAATAAGGGGCACGTTAAATAAACATTTGTTTGTTGGACTATATTTTAGTGACTTTGCTCCAGAATGCTAGATTTGTGACTGGGAATGGAAACTTATATAAATATGTTTCCTAGTAGGCCAAGATTTTTAAAATGCAGTATTTGCAAGAGTAGGGGTTTTATCTCCACATTGTTGCTATTGAGAGGTCATTATGATTGGGGATTTCTGTTATAAACATTTTTATTATTTATAATTCATTTTTACATAAGAATGGCATACTGGGTCAGACCAATGGTCCATATAGCCAGTATCGTTCTTCAACCAGTCGGTTCAGGCCAGGTCTTCAGAGGAATGATACAGAACGGGAATCAATAATGTGATCCATCCCTGTTGCCAATTCCCAGGTTTCTGGGCAATAGTGCAGGACACTCAGCAGAGGGTGTTGAATCTCTCCCATCCTGGCTAATTTATCTAGTTCTTTTGTTAATCCATGTTTAGTTTTGGTCTTCACAGCATTCCCTTGGCAAGTTCACGGTTCACTTATGTTCCTGTGTTGAAGAAATACCTAGTCTGTGATTAATTGTCATTGAGGTGAATGCTAGTTCTTGTGTTATGTGAAGGATTAAATAACATTTCCTTATTCGCTTTCTTCACACCAGTCAAGATTTTATAGACCTCTATCATATCCTCCCTTAGTCGTCTCTTTTCTAAGCTGAAAATTCCCAGTAATTTTAATTTCTCTTCCTGTTTCATACCTCTTATCATTTTAGTTACCCATCTCTGTACCTTTTCCATTTCCAATATAATTTTTGGGGGATAGGGTGACCAGATCTGCACACAGTATTCAAGGTGTACATATACCATGGATTTATATAGAGGCAATACGATATTTTCTGTCTTATTATCTATCCCTTTCTTTAAAAGACAAAGGTTTCAGAGTAGCAGCCGTGTTAGTCTGTATCTGCGAAAAGAACAGGAGTACTTGTGGCACCTTAGAGACTAACAAATTTATTTGAGCATAAGCATGAGCTGGAGCCCACAGAAGCTTATGCTCAAATAAATGTGTTAGTCTCTAAGGTGCCACAAGTACTCCTGTTCTTTTTAAAAAAGCAAACAGAATGCTGGGAATCATTAACTGCCGCTGCACATTGAGTTGATTTCAGAGAACTACCACAATGACTCCAACATCGCTTTCCTGAGTGTTAACAGCTAATTCAGACTCCTTCATTTTACATGTAAAGTTGAGATTGTTTTCCAGCGTGCATTACTTTGCATTTATCAACATTGAATTTCATCTAACATTTTTGTTGCGCAATCGCCCAGTTTTGTGAGATCCCTTTGTAACACTTTGCAGTCTGCCTGGGACTTAACTACCTTGAATAATTTTGTATCATCTGCAAATTTTGCCACCTCACTGTTTACCCATTTTTCCAGATCATTTATGAGTATGTTGAGCAGTAATAGTCCCAGTACCGGCCCCTCAGGGATACCACTATTTATCACTCTCCATTCTGAAAACTGATAATTTATTCCTATCCTTTGTTTCCCATGTTTTAACCAGTTACTGATCCATGAGAGGACTGTCCTCTTATCCCATGATGGCTCACTTTTCAAAAGTCAATTTAAATTAAATACATTTAAAAAAATGTTTTATATATTTTTATAGAAATCTAGACCTGTTATATGTTTTGGTGCAACCTGCATTATCCTTAGGTTAAATTTGCATTATCCTAACAAAACATTTACTTTATTAATATCTCTTTTATATATCTCATTGGTCCTGATACCCCCCCTGTAAATTCGAACACCCCTCCCTAATTTCAATTCCTGGGGAAACCACTGGGTGTACCAGTGAGACTAAGAATTGCTCATCTGGAGTAACAATGATCAAGACTGGGTGCATACTCTATAAATTCCCAGTTTGGGTACATAATGATGGGATACATAATAGTATTTTCAAAATAATGGAAATTATTTTACCTATTCTAAATCACGTCAATAAAAGCAGTATCACATGTTAAAACTGGTTTCTGTGTTTTCACTGATGTTAAGTATTAATAAAAACAAGCAGCAAAATTCATACTGAGATTTTGAATGACCTAAAGTTTAATGCGCTTTGTCTAATTAATAGTAGAAAAAGTATTAAAACTAGTTCCTCATCCTACTAAAGTGCTCAAAATCAGCTAGCACTATGACCTATTTTTGACTTGGTCTTAATTGCAGAAAAGAAGAAAAAAAAATTTTTTTCTGAAAAAGGGAGGAACCCCCCCCCCATCTGAGGTAGCTGATCTGATTTCCTCATAGGAAAAGGGTTGAAACATAAATAAAATATACCCAATAGGATATGTGCAGTTTTGCTTCAGGATAATCTGTTGAACTATTTTATCATTCTGGAATGCATAAGAGCTAGATAATGTGCAAATGAAATGACTTCTTCAGAAATATGAGTGTCATAATTTAGAAGTAAGTTGAAATATTGCAAATACGGAGAACATGCAGTACTAGTAATGGCAATAGCTGATTTTATACATTTATTGGAAAGACTGATATTTCTCGAGAGAATTTACAGTGTGAATTTTGTGGCTAATGCTTCAGGAGAGTGACGCTTATGCAGAGTGCAAACTGTGTATTAAAACAGGTAACTTTTTAATTCATACCCTTCGTTGCAAAGCTTTGTAATATAGGTGTTAATAGTCCAGACCATGGTAGGCTGTTTGTCCCCTAAAAGACCAATTCAGTTTGTCTCCAGAAAAGACAAATGGTACATGTAGGGGTAGGGCATCCATATGTATAAATCACACCCACACGCACAATATCTTCCTGGGAAATCTGTTAAAATTAAATCTGCACTTGCGTTGTACTCAGTATTTGAATTTTTAAAATGTATCCCCCTTTATTGAAGTAAGTACAGGTTTACAATGAAAATTTTAGTTGACATGTCAAAATAATAGACCTTGTGGAAAGTCTCAAATGAGAAAACATAGAAGTATAAAGGCAATAAAACTACTGTTGACAAAACTACATTAATAAAGATAAAAGCCATCTTAGTCTGATTTGTATTATGAATGTCGCTGTACACATAATGGAAGCATGACAGCGCTGTATGCCCCGTCTTTTCTGATAAGTGTACACTTTTTCCCCCATAAATAACTTATCTTCCAATTTAACAAGTCAATTATTAACAGTAATATTATTGTGACAGTTTGCATTCAGAGGACAGTGCGAGTACAGAACAGGATGTAAAGAACTGGCATTGGCCTTACCATCTGGTGTCAGATTTCAGGCTAGGACCAAGAAGACAATGTAATAAGACCCACCCTCACTTGAAGTGCATTCTTGCAGCAGGCTGCAGCATGACATGCACCCCTGCTCATTTTCTCTCCTTCAGAGTCCCCAGAAATGGTCCAAAGAGTCATTCTGAGTGCAAATAACCCTTGTGGGGCTATTACAAAAGAAAGCACCATGCAGCATAAGCCATAACCAAGTCCCATTACCAGAGCCCAGACATAATATCAACTACAGCTCTGGCATCCCTCACTGTTCTCCAGCAGCACTGCAGGATCCTTCACCACACTCCTGCTCTCCCATAGAGCTCTGGCTTTTGCTCTCTGGCTCCAGGAGGCAGCAGACCTCATTCTCTGCTGCTCTTAGCCTTCAGCTCTATCCTCACCTTTCCTGGCTGTGGCTGTCTGCTGCAGGAAGGTCATCAGACTAGCCCCTCCACTGGCTCCCTAGCCCTCAGCCCTTTTCAGTCTTCTGGCTCTGGCTCTTAAAAGCCAACAGGCCAGCTTCCTGATATTTTCTCCTCTTTCTAGGGAGGGCTGCAGAGAACTCTCTGCGGCTTTTCCCAGAAGCCTCCTCCAGTCTCCTGATTACAAGTAGCTCCTTTTTCCTGGTTAGTTTTTGCAGACTGTCCTCATTAGTGTTTGTGCCTCAATCCTTTATAGCATAAGGTGCTGCACTTAACTGGCCAAACTGGGAACACCTTTTCTGAGAGAGGCTCTGGACCTGCTCTGTTTACAGGAGCAATGCACCCTGTGACAAATCAGAGGATGGAAAATTGCACTCAATATCCCTCAATTTAAGGCACAACTTTAAGCATTTTGGGAGAAGGAGGCAGAGAAGTTGATAATATTTGCTTTAAAATGTATCAGACTGGATTTTCAGCATTTAAATTCTAACAGTCGAAGCTACAATATTAAAAACCAAAAATTACTACTCAGAATGCGCACTTAAATGTAAGCTCAGTGAAACCGAGCCCCTTTCAATTAGCTCTATATTCCGAGTTCTGTGGCTGGTGAACAATGGACCATGCACATTGAAATCTTCATGAAGTATAAGACCATAAGTTCACCTTGTTTGTTTATTTGAGCCACTAAGTTTCTAACTTTAGTTTTTTTGCCCCAAAGGGCCAGATGGTATGTCTTTTAACAGAGTGCTCTGTTTGAGGGGAGCACTGACAGGTCATGCCAGAATTCCTTCTGGGACTCTGTGCTCCCACCCTTTTAAATCAGTGAATTGTATATGCCATTCCATGCCTGCCCAGCTTTGCTCACCTCAGTTTGAACCCACAAGGAACCGCGCCCCTGTTCCCTAATATGATTCATAGACTCTAGGACTGGAAGGGACCTCAAGAGGTCATCGAGTCCAGCCCCTGCCCTCATGGCAGGACCAAATACTGTCTAGACCATCCCTGATAGACATTTATCTAACCTACTCTTAAATATCTCCAGAGATGGAGATTCCACAACCTCCCTAGGCAATTTATTCCAGTGTTTAACTACCCTGACAGTTAGGAACTTTTTCCTAATGTCCAACCTAAATCTCCCTTGCTGCAGTTTAAGCCCATTGCTTCTTGTTCTATCATTAGAGGCTAAGGTGAACAAGTTTTCTCCCTCCTCCTGATGACACCCTTTTAGATACCTGAAAACTGCTATCATGTCCCCTCTCAGTCTTCTCTTTTCCAAACTAAATAAACCCAGTTCTTTCAGCCTTCCTTCGTAGGTCATGTTCTCAAGACCTTTAATCCTTCTTGTTGCTCTTCTCCAATTTCTCCACATCTTTTTTGAAATGCGGTGCCCAGAACTGGACACACTACTCCAATTGAGGCCTAACCAGCGCAGAGTAGAGCGGAAGAATGACTTCTCGTGTCTTGTTTACAACACACCTGTTAAAGCATCCCAGAATCACCTTTGCTTTTTTTGCAACAGTATCACACTGTTGACTCATATTTAGCTTGTGGTCCACTATGACCCCTGATCTCTTTCTGCCATACTCCTTCCTAGACAGTCTCTTCCCATTCTGTATGTGTGAAACTGATTGTGCCTGGCCTGTGGATATGGATATAACAACAGGTGCATATGACCTCCCCTCTGTGGCCAGCGCAGCCTGGATGCAATCTAGAACCAGATATATTATTTTAACAAGCTTATTCATTTACGTGGGTAAGCAAATGACTTATCGTGAATAAGCAATAACTAATAATGAGCCAACAATCTATGGATGCTTTTTAAGAGTTTGCCCTTCCAACTTTCTCTTCCGTCTTTGTCTTTGAATGCCAGTTATTCTGAAAAGAACTAACAAGTAAACCTCTCTACTATCAGGGCAACATATGGTCTATCAGGTCCCACTTTTGCCTCTCAATTTATAAAACACATTCTACACTTCAGCAGGGACAAGTAAAGTAAGGAGAAATGAGAATAAAGAAAATTCCTACAGCAGCTTCAGCAAGCTACTTTAAATCAATATTTGTATTATTTTTGCCCACGCTCTTGTCTTTTAGTACATCACTTTCACTTTAAGTGAAAATACAGTACAAATACATAAATAGACTTGATTTTGAATGGTGCTGAGCACCTTTGATTTCAACTGGAATTGTGGATGCTCAGGACATCAGAAAATTGGTCCCATATTCATATCATACAAGCTTCACTTGTCTTTGATCAACTTGCATTTAAACTTCTGTCAACAAAAAATAGCATAACTTCATATGACTCTCCATTTCTTTTAACATATTCTAAGTGTTAGGCCTGAATTAGAAAATGGAACCTGAGCACTGATATGGTTGAATATATTTACACTGAACAATCCTTAATATTGAACTGTGATGTGAGATCGTGTAAAGTGTTTCTGTTTCTTTTTCTTTTCTTTTTTTTTTTTTTAAAAAATGGATAATCCTCTTATGATTTTCAGGAAGCAAAAAAAGATACTGTTAATGTAAACTTGGAATGAACTTTTTCTCTCTTTATACATGATAGATAGCCTATATTCAAGGCCTTGCAGAGTGTTTCTATTGAGAAATTGATGATTGATTCAGGTATTTCTTTAATACAATCTTGTTTATTTATAAATAGTATATACAAGGTGCTCTTTCTCTAAACACATTAGGATTAAACAGGAGGCAGTTTCCTTGCTCACAATTCCAAACCTCCCTTTCCAGCCAGCACTCTGCCCCAAAAGCACTGTCTCTTGGCTTTTTCTCAGGTCTCAGGCTCCAAGTGCTTCTCTTGGATTTCTGCTACTCTCATGATCTGCTCTCTCTGGTTCCTTTTTTACCCACACTGAGGGGAGGAATTGATCTAAGTTACACAACTTCAGCTATGTAGCTGAAGTCGACGTACTTAGATCTACTTACCGCGGTGTCTTCACTATGATGAGTCGACTGCTGCCACTCCCCCATCAACTCCACCTGTGCCTCTTGCAGTGGTGGAGTACAGGAGTCAACGGGAGAGTGCTCGGGGATCGATTTATCATGTCTAGACTAGACACGATAAATCGATCCCTGCTGGATCGATCGCTGCCCGCTGATCCAGCCGGTAGTGAAGACATATCCGGAGACAGCTGCAATCAGATCAATCCCCAACCCCTACATTTGCATTTAGTTTAGTCTTTGGGTTCAGGCTGTGTCACTTCCGTTGTTTAAGCTATCACTAAACAAATGGTAGATGGCTAGCATGACCATAAACTTCAGGTAAGTTTATGATTGCTCATAGATCACAGACAGGCTTGCTGAGAGACACCCAAACTTTGGTATAACAATGTTATATATTAGAGCTCCTTGGGAATTTTCTATCAGAATGATTTTCTGTTGGAAGTATCCTTTTCACAAAATCAAAATTTTCTTCAGGAAAATGTTGATTTTAACATTTGTTGTTGTTGTTGTGTGTCACGAAAAGTGAAATGACTGCTCCCCATTTGCACCCATAAAGTAAAATTGTCAAGAGTCTTCCAGGTGGGCACCTGGCAAGTCAAAAAATTCCATCTCAGTTCTCTCAACATGATTTTTTTCTGGAAATCCCTTCTCATGAAAAATTTCATGTTCTTGCCTTTTTTCATCCCAGTTAAGATTTAATTTTTTTTCAAAAGTGATAATTTTTCATGGGGAGGGATTTCTGTTTTCAGGCCAGCTCTGTGCCAAAGAAATGGAGAACTATGCAATATTGTTGATTGGATGGATGCTGATGTATTATAATAGTGTACATGCAATGGTTTATATGATTAGTGGTAGAGAAGGAACATATTTTTTAAAAGGGTAGAATGGGCAAAAGTAAAAACAATATTACAAAAAACCTGATTTTAAAATACTCAGAAGTGAAAGTGAATAAAAGGAGGGGATCTTGCTCTCAGTTCTTATTACTTTCTCTGCAGTAGTGTAAAAATTGGTGTTACAGACTGAGTAGCACAAAGAGCCAGTGTAACTGATGAAAGCTTTCCCTCTCTGAAGACTGTATCTGCATTAGCATCTCATTGATGAGTATCACAATTCACTACAAATTTTTAGGTCAAGCAACAAAATTTTACTTATTACATGATGACAGAGTGGGGAGAAATACTGACAATTATCACTCGATCCTAAGAACTTGCACTTTTTGAATTTTGTCTTCATTTAGGAACAGCCAGACTACACCTTACGAAGTTAACTAACAATGCCACTCACTTGAATGAAGTGGGGTCAGACCAGGATCTTATACTTTAACATACTTTAAATTATATTAAACTCATTATTCCTTTTATGCATACAAATGGGAAGGCTGTTATTCTGGACTTTAAATCTCATAAGTTTGACTATTAAGGATATAGCCTTTTTCTTTTTCAATAAAATATTATATTCATATTATAGTGATATGTTAAAAACACAGCACCCATACATTTCATAGTTACTTTACATATTTGCAATTGAAAGCCAGAATGGACTGATAGATTTAATAATAAATTGAGTATACATCCCTATAGAGGACCTTAGCTATTACATCAGAAGATCCCAAGAAGAGTGCAATGAGAATGGGCTCATCATGTTCCATTAAGACTTTTATGACAAATGTATTTACATATATACTTGTTGCCGGCACAAAGTGCCAGAGGCTAAGCAACAGCGGTTCGTGGCCCGGAGTGCGTAGCGCCAGCGGTTCGTGGCCCGGAGTGCGTAGCGCCAATGAACACACCAGGGTGGAGAAGCAAAACACAAGTTTATTTGAGCTCAAATAAGGTGCGAGGGAGAATGCATTCTCAAATCCTGCACTCCTAAAACAAGCAGTTTCTTCCTTTTATATCCCAGTTGTTTACTACAAAACTTTTTCTTGCTGACTAGCTGATCTTTCACTCACCCCTCCTTTCCCATCCAGCTGCAGTATCTTTTCTCACTCAATCTTTTTGTCTTCCCCCTTCCTCCCCTCTCTCCGCTGCTGAGACATGTATACAGTATCTTAAAACGGCCTTGAGCGTGCTTTAGCCTAGCTTCAGTGTATTACAGCAGAAAACTGACTATTACAACCGAAAACTAACTGCTAACACTACATTTTTGCAGCTATTAGTACATTAAGTTACACTAGGTTACACAAAGTGTTTAACATGGAGGAACAATGGTTCATTGAGGCCTGAGCAGGAGGGCTTCATCGGCACTCATGATCTTCCACCCTCTCGAGCTACCTAGATTTATGCCTAGTGACACCAACATACTGATCATTACTTTGTTTCTCTTGAGAGCAAGAAATCAGATTTCTAATAATAATAATGGTTGGTATTTTCCTTTTATAATATTGACTGATTGGGAGAAGACTCTTTTTCACAGTCAGAAAAAATTGAGGAAGACAACCAGTAAAAGTGCAGAATACTGAGCAGCTGACAAAAGTGCTTCAAGGTTTTATAGTGTAAAGGATATTATTCCTGTCAACCCTTCATGCTGATGTTGAAAGCAAGTTTGGCTATTGACTTCCATGGGAGCAGTATAGGATCGTAAGAGGCATTACAGATCCTGTAATTGTTGATTAACACTTTAACAACGTGAACATTTTTTTACAATTAGATGTAACTGTCACTTGGCTAACACTGAACAAAAGAAAACCCTCTTGTTATTAAAAGGCTTAGGCTTTAAGGCATTATAGCACTTCAGAGGGCTTGACTTTAAACATGTGCTTAAGTCCCATTGACTTCAGCACTTACTCGGAGTGAAGCAGGTGATTCATTATTTTGCTGAATGAGGTCTTAGATACCTTGGTTATGGGTGTTAAGGGGGGGAAAAGCATTGATAGAAATATAAATAACACCACAGAAGTGGGAGGCAGAGAAAGAAGAGTTTATGCAGATGTCTTCATCTAAACAGGGCCAGATTCAGATACTTACTCAGAATTAAAATCAGTTGGACTACTTGTGCAAGTAGCTGCTCATGAGTGGGAGTAAGGGGTCACAAGTGGCATGTTAAACCATAGATATGGTTTCCTTTTTCCTTAAAGTTAAGTTGCAAACTTAGACACATGTTGCAGTCTTGCTGTCATGCCTCAGTCAGAAACTGAGGCATGACAGCAAGTCTTAACCAGGGCCGACTCTACAGTTTTCGCCACCCCAAGCAGCGCACTGAATTGCCGCCGTGGAAGGCGGGGCAGTCCATGTGCCCTTAGGGTGGCAGGCGCGTTTCTGCGGTGGCGGCAATTTGGCCACAGCTTCTATGTTTAGCTGAAGCTGCCCAGGACAGCTAAACATAAAAGCTGCTGCTGAATTGCCCTCACCGCGGAAATGTGCCTGACATCCTAAGGGCACATGGACTGCCCCTGCCCTCCGCGGCGGCAATTTGGCGTGCTGCTTGGGGGCAAAACAACAGGGACTGCCACCCCTTGCAGAATGCCGCCTCAAGCACCAGCTTGGAATGCTGGTGCCTGGAGCCGGCCCTGGTCTTAACACAGGCAGAGACTGAGGTTCTTGGGCAGCTCTAGGTTGGTGCATAGCTGATGGCTATCCATTTGTACTCCAGAAACTAAGCTTTCATTTAAAATAAAAATTAAGGTCAAACTTTTCAAAAATGCCTAAGTGACTTAAGAGCCCACTTATAAAAAATGACATAATACTTTTAGGCATTTATGCTGCACACTTTAGCAGCATGCACATGTAATTTTTACTCCCAGTCTGCCTAGATTTAGGTTCCAAAGGATGGGATTAGGTTGAGTATTGCCTAGTTGTGCCTACATTTTAGGTGAATGCTCTAAACAATGGGATACTGGTTTTGAGGTCACCACCAGCTAACTCTCCTCCTGCGGCAATGTTTTGTGCAGGGCCTGATCCAGTACTCTTGCTCAGAGGCTGCCTTAGAGCAAATCTACCCGATTGGATCCCACATGTGGGGGGGGATGCCTAGTGTTTGAATTCATCTGGAGCTTATGATGAGTTAGGTACCAAGTTGTTCAGTGGAGTCAGGACTGCAGTAGCTTTTTGCATGCTCACCGGCAGTAATTTATTCACCCAGGAAACTTTACCAGTGGAAACTTAAACATCTAGCAATAAAGAGTCCTTTGGCACCTTAAAGACTAACAGATGCATTGGAGCATAAGCTTTCGTGAGTGAATGCATGCATCTGATGTCATGGGTATTCACCCACAAAAGCTTATGCTCCAATACATCTGTTAGTCTCTAAGGTGCCACAGGACTTTTTGTTGCTTTTTACAGATCCAGACTAACATGGCTACCCCTCTGATATTAGACATCTAGGAAATTTAGGCACCTGCAGGGTCAGGTTGCAGCTGAACAGGGATTCTGAGGATATAAATTTTGGATTTAGGCACTGAACTGCCACTTTAGGCATCTAAGTGCCCCTTGTGAAGCCCACTCCTAGATACATGATTCTCTTCTGAGTATGGGACTTGGACTCCTAAGGAGAACTGAATGAAATATGTTGGACAAAACATTTTTTGCTGAAAAATGCAGGTTCAGGCCAACTGAAACATTTTGCAAATTTCTGTCAATTTCAGGGAATTGTTTTGGTTGAAATAAATTTCAGCATTATCAGAACAACATATTTTGATTCCTTGGGGTTAAATTCATAAGGGGATTAGGCAGTAGTCACAAAAATGACAAGAAAGTGGTGGGGCAGGTGCCCTACTTATACCAAATAGTCTAGGGGTTATGGTACTCTCCTGGTCTGTGGGAGACAAAGGTTCAAAACCTTAATGGTTCCTTGTTTAATATGCAAGCCAAACTGAGCAGGAGAGAAACAGGAAATTTTTTTCTCTCTGGCTCCTTTTAAAATCAAACCCTTTCTCTCTGCTTAAAAGCCCTAGCAGAGAAAAAAAATAATATTCCTACTGGCTTCTGGATTCTTATCTTTATCCCAACCGCTAGCCAACGTGTCATAGCTTCCTACTCAGATTCTGAAGGCCTTGAGTTCAGAAATAAGATGCGTAGCAATGAACTCACAAGCTTATTACCAGCTAGATCGTGATAGCTCTGCCACCAGCCAAGATCCCAGTGTCTGGTCGCACACTCGGGGTCACCAAACCTGCCTCAGGGGGACCCCAAGACCGATGCCATGAGTCTACGACAAAGGAAATAACCCCTCTCTCTCTGTCATCACTCTTTATTTCTCCAGGGCTTCCCCGCCCTGGATGGCCCTGGACTGATCACCTCATTTCAATATCCTTGAACTGCAACAGAGAGATTCCAGTTTCTTTACACCTCAGCGAAGTACCATGACAGAAGGTAAGCTGTTGCAACATCTGACACAGAAGAGATTTTCCCCCTCCCAGACGGCTTCCTACTAGAGAGCGACCTTAACCGAATGGCACAGGATTTCGTCCCCGGAGCCTACAAATAGAAAGAAAATCCAACAAGTATTTAAAAAGAAAGCTTATAAATATAAAAGAAAGAAAAAAAGACAGTATAAACCGGTCTGCTGTTCAAGTTGACAATATCAGGGCAATGCTTAAAGAAAAAATGAGTAAACTCCTTAGTCAACAAGATTAGACAAATTATAAAACATGCCAGCAAACCTACCACGGAGGTAAATTAGAACAATATAAAAACCTATTGTCTTCTACCTTTGTACTTACACTTGTAAACAGAAGATTAGAAAGCTTGGAGAGAGACAGTTCACTCTCAGAGCCGAGAGCAACAGAGAGAGAGAGAGAGAGACACACCCAGAAGTTCCCTCCCTTGAGATTTGAAAAATCTTGTTTCCTGATTGGTCCTCTGGTCAGGTGCTTGGTTACCCCTTTGCAGGTGAAATAGACGTTAACCCTTAGCTATCTGTTTATGACAGGTTCTCCCCCACTTTTTTTCTTTTCTTTTTTCTTTTCATTTCTTAATAATTTTAGGAGGTCAGTAGACACCAGCGTGCTCCTTATATTTGCTGTCGTGGCACTGGTAAAAAGTCAGGGATGTGTACTCAGTTAGGGAACCTTAATGAAACCAAGTTACACACAGGGCCTAGTCGTGCAAACATGCATGTGCTTAACCTTACATGTGAGTCAGTACATGTCACTAATCATGCCAGTCAACTTAAGTTTGTGCGTAAGTGTTTGCAGGGTCAGAACCTAGAATGATGGGCCCAATCTAAGATTCCCATTGGCTTTGGTGGGTGTTGATTCAGGCCCTTTTTGTTGCTGTGTGTTTTACACAGTGTGTAGCAATGAAGTGTATAGTAACTTATTAGAGAATCAGGCAGCAAACCCCATTTGGAATGGTTATTTTATTAGACAAATAAGGTTGCAACACAAAATAGACAGCTTGCAGGCTGTGGTAACAGCAGTAAGTGGTCATAAGATTACAGTGAAATTGGAATAACTATGTCACATGTTCAGTTATCATTATGTGCTACTCTCAAAACAATTGACTTAGGACGGCTGGACGGTCTAAATTAAATAACAAGTTACTGCTGCCCATAAAGCAGACTATGAGCATCATTTCCTTAGCTTATCATATATATTGCCAGTTACTGATGCACAGAAAGGTATGTCTTTGTGTGCATATGACTTCTCATAGGAAAGGGACTGGCATACTGTTTTGTGACACCTTTTCCTGAGGTAAGGACATATACTCAAGGAAGTGTACTAGAACTCTGCTGCATGTTGCTTTCCTGATGACATCAACATATTTTTGCTTTTATATCAGTCAGTGTATGTTCTATGGAGTTTGAAATTGTTTGTGTTCAAAATTTGTATCAATTAAATTTGGCTGGAGATTTCATTTTTTTCGGGGAGGCCCGGGAGGGGGCAAGTAGGACAATTTGCCCCACAAGGGACTCCATGAGAATTTTTCGGGCCCCCGGAGCTTCTTCCGCTCAGGGTCTTCGGTGGCAATTTGGCGGTGGGGGCGCCCTGACGCAAAGACCCCAGGCCCCCTGAATCCTCTGGGCAGCTCTGCATTTTTTGGAAAAGGAATCTTTTGCAAAAACATCTTTGATTTTCTTAATCTTTTGTTCTTCCAAATATTTTCTATTAAAACTTTTTTTATTTATCAATTTCTTCACTTTTTTTCAGCTTTTGAGGGTTTGTCTTCTACTGGCAATTTTGACTGGCCAATTTAGATGCACTAGAAAACTGATTTTTGAAAATAAATTTAAAAAAAAGGTAGGATTGCCCTGAAAATGTTGAAAATCTTCGTTCTGAAAAAAATTGTGAAATGAAAATGTCTTTGCAATTCTTGCAATTTGAAAAATGTGAGAAGCTCTGGTAAATGCACATCAATCAGCATCTCTATAGTCTGTGCTCAGCTGTTATTGGGTGTCCCTGAATACAGTCTACATAGTATGCTGGTTATCGTATGTATACATGGTGGTTTGAAGTATGAGGAAGTTTTCAAATAAACAAAAAGTTAATTTTTCTCATTGTGGCCAATTACCTGAAGAATCTGAATCATCTCTGCCGGACAGACTCTGCAGTCAAACTCTTGCCCTATTAAAAACTATGGTAATTCAGCATTTTAGGAAATAATGTATTCTGAGAAATGTTGAACAAGGAAAGAGGTGTTAAAGCCCAAGGAAGAAGAGAAGAGAGCTCATGGTTTCAGATGAACAGCTGAGCTGAAGCCATTACATGTGCTGCTGACTCCCTAGCAAAAAAATGCTAGATTTGTGGCAGGTGGCTCTGCTGGCACAATTGCCACAGTCAATGCAACTGCAGCTGATGCCTTTGCTGGAGCAATAGAAGCCATTGCTTAGCAGCTGGTGATGGGGGGTGAGTTATGGGACCAATGCCACTGCTAGGGCCTTTGGAAAAAGGACTCCTGCTGTTGGAGAAGAATTTGAAGCCAGGCAGAAAATGAATCAGGCTTTTTCCACCCTGTATCTTTGTTAAGTGGTAACTGTATGCTAATCCGTGATATGGAAATATTTAGATTTTATTAATCTTTTTGTGTATCTCTGTTCCATCTGCACAGTTTTCTGCAAAAGAGGAGCATATGGCCATTTCTTCCTTCATTTTACACTAAGTCCAGACTATATTCATTAGATTTTTTTTTTTGTTAGTTCCTTCATAAACCTAGCGAAAATATGCAATCACAGACATAGGTGCTGTAGTCAGTAGCATTTGATGGAAATTATGCTGGAAAGCAAACAAATCACATTTTGGAGATCCAGATGTTCAATTTAAGGTGCCTCTGGCTCCCAAATAGAGCTTATAATACATATATTGTATCTCTGCCATCAAGGCTGAATGTAGCCTGTTGCACCTGCTAAATAGTCATTAAACATCACAGAGAAATACCTGTAAAATGTTAGGGTCAAATTCTGCCTTGCCAAATATCATTTCTTCTCCCTCTCCTGGTAAGTCCTCTCCTACAGCAAACCTGCCTGCCTTGCCAAGATTCACCAGGGAGGGATGGGAGGACTGAATGCTGGTATACTTTGTTGCATCTCTGAAGAGTAGTGGTATGCTCCCATAGGGTGCTAACTGCATAAAGCTGCATACTAGCCAGACAGTTCTGAGGTCTGGGGGGAAATGAACATGGCCATTAAATCCCAGATCCTATTCCCTTGGAGATATGGGACTTGGATCGAACAAAGCACTTGAGATCTTTACTTTTTATGGAAGTGCTGATGTCCTTTGCTGGAACACTAGCAAATCTGTTCTCCCAACATTCATTGTTATGGTGAGACCCAGATATGTGGCTTTGGGGGAAGGTAGCGGGAAAGAGAGTTCCCTGTGTAATCTTCTACTTCAACTGAGTAACAGTGCAACATATGGGAGGAATTAACCCATGTTACTTCCTCCTCGCAGGAACAGGAGTGAGAAGCATTCCGTAATATATCTGTGGATTTATGACACCAGACTGGGACTCCTTTGCATTTCTAGTGGAGGCCTGGAAAGGTGATCTAGTTGCCTGCTGGAGCACTGCACTAAACATGTAAATTGTTCTACAGAAGACAGATTCAGCTGAGTGAGTGCTACAAGGAAAGAACTTATTGCAAAACTCTGGAAAGTTAAACTCTAATTTCAAAGCTTTGGTAGAGGATGAAGCCCCTCTATTGTGTAATCCTGTAACTGATAGCCAAGTACTATACATGCTTTTACTCCTCTTTCACCCCCAAACAAACAAACCAAAAAATTCTGTTTTATCAAATTGTTGGCCTATCAAAATCAAGTCTCATTTATACCCCATATAAATCAAGAATAACTCCAGTAAAGTCAAGAGAGTTGCAGAGGTATAAACCTGATCTGAGAAGAGAATTGAGCCCTTTATGTAAATGAGTCATTCACACCCAAACAGCTATTATAATATCAAAAAAAATCACCTTCCACTTGTTCTTTGGAGACTGCCACCTTTCTCCTTGCACTGTTATCTCTGATAGATTTACAGCTCTCCTCAGTGTTCAGCAGATCTTCATTGCCAACATTCAGCAATTCCTCTGACAGGCTGAAGATGAAAAGAAAACTTTAATTCATTTTTAATTTTATTGAAAATCAAGACAGGTGAAATTTAGCTTTTCATGACACTTACACAAATAAAGATCACAAATTTGGAGTCTTTAGTAGAGATATTTGCCACATCTTTGCTAATGACAAAGCTATTGCATTTGCATATCAATCAAACCAAAAATGTTTTTTATAAAATATTTAAATTATGATCTATGAAATAATTCAAAGTACATTTTTATGAATTAAACCCAATTGTTCATCCATGTAATTATAAATAATAGACGAGAGTTATTCATTCCTAGTCATTCTCTGCACCCTCAGAAAAATTAAATTGTTAACTTTCATCTGCTGAAGTCTAACAAATCAATTTAATGACTGCACAGAACACAAGGAAATCAAAAAATAATCTTGAAGATGAATCACAGAAAATAAAGTCCTGAATATAAGAAACCAAGACATTTCTATATATTTCCTTCTACCCAAAGAGGGGAATGCTGTTGAGCGCACTAAGCAGAAGAAACTGAGCTGGATTTAGTAAAAAACCATGTGGGGCAAATGGGGAGGGAGCTAAGGTATCTTTAAGCCATGTTTTTGTTCCCCATATTTTAGGGCAGGGGTCAGCACCCTTTCAGAAGTGGCGTGCCGAGTCTTTATTTATTCACTCTACTTTAAGGTTTCACATGCCAGTAATACATTTTAATGTTTTTAGAAGGTCTCTTTCTATAAGTCTATAATATATAACTAAACTATTGTTGTATGTAAAGTAAATAAGGTTTTTAAAATGTTTAAGAAGCTTCATTTAAAATTAAATTAAAATGTAGAGCTCCCTGGACTGGTGGCCAGGAGCCGGGCAGTGTGAGTGCCACTGAAAATCAGCTTACCTGCCACCTTTGGTTGCCTACTCCTGTTTCAGGGCCAGATGGAGACCAGATTGATCTCAGTATAAATTAAAGCAGACCAAACCCAGTGTCCTGGGGGCCAGTCTGGCAGCAAGGATGGCCAGATTTTGAAGTGTGGGCATGCCCCCTTTTTCCTGGCCATGACACTTCATTGGCTCTGGAGATTCTGCCTACAGAGCGATAGTCTTCCTAGATGTGGAATAGCGCATTGATGTGGTCTATCACATCACAGTAATTGGCATCTCTTCAAAAGTCTCAGCCGAAACGTGGGCAATGTGCCTGCACAGGTTTATTGGGAGCGCCAGTGTGGTTCTTATCCCACTCAGGTTAACGTGTCCGTGCCACTATGCCATGAGGGGCGGGGCGGGGTGGGGCGGGGGGGAGGGCATTGCTGTACACAGGCAAGCTGCATATGGGCCAGGGCGGAAGCCACATTGTAGGAGAAGACCCTCCCTTGCTTCCCTGGCCACTCTCATCAGCGAGATATCTTCCAGGACAAACTCCTGTGGAGTATGTTGGGACAGTGTTCAGTGCAGATGCCCCCTGCTGCTGTTGGCTCTCCCCAAGGCACAGAAACCCAGAGGACAGTACAGCTATGAAACAATCAGTCCCCATGGACCCTCTGCTTACTCACCATTTCTGGGGCTCCTATGGTTATGTATGCTCGCTTTGGGACAGGCAAAGCATGGTTTTTGTGATTGCCCTCCTTAAGTGTGGGGGAATCATTGATCTGTCTGGTGTGTACAATGCTGCCTCGGTTAAGTGTTGCAATTTTCTGTCTAGGTGCAACCTGGAGATCTCAGCTATCATTCTTATCGCTGGCCGACAGACTGAGAAGTCTCTGGAAGAGGCCGCATAAAAGCAAAGAAGACATGCTGCATGACTTCATACAGCAATCTGTAAACAAGAATCGAAAGGCACAGAAGTGGGGTGAGAGTGAAAGGAGGATCCGCCAGGAAAACAGGATGCCCCAGCGGCAAAGTACAGAACGGCTGATTAGCATAATGGAGCTCCAAGCAGACTCTATCCAGGTGCTCGTCTTCGTGCAGGTGGAGCACTACCACGCTTGCCCCATTCCTGCAGCCCTTGTCCCAAAACTCTTTCCCTTGTGCCCCCATGTCACATCCAACCCACTTTCCCCAACATCCGGGTTTTTACCACCCCCAGCTGCCTCCTACACTTGTAGCTTCACCACCCACCAACAAAAACTATAACCCTTATCCACTGCACTCAACCCCGCTCAACATGCCTTATAGCCATCCTGAAGTACACAGCACTCCAGACAGGATTCATGGGTATGAAGTCAGGACATACTCAAGCCTAGGAGTGAACCGGTCCACACCCCACCCCCTTGCCTTTTTGGTATTTCTGTGTTATTTTTTTTTTTCAATAAATGAATTTTCTTTTCAATAAATGGAATTTTTTACTTTACTTTATTAGTGCGTAAAGCAAAATATACCTTAGCCCAGGAAAACAACAAGCACTGCAAGTCAGTGTACCAAACACAGCCACTGCACTTAACTCCCATGCAGAGCACCAGACATTACCGGTGGCTTTCAGCCAAAATTGCTCCTTCATGGCATCCCTAATCCTTGCAGCCCCACACTGGGTCCCTCTAATAGCCCTGCTCTCTGGCTATGCAAATTAAGCCTCCCCATGCCTGAGAAAAGCTTTCACCCTTCCCTTCACAAATATTATGGAGGGTATGGCACATGGATGTAACTGGGGGGATGCTGTCTTCGGCCAAGTCCAGCTTCCCATAAAGAGAGCACTAGCGGCCCTTCAAACGACCAAAAGCACACTCCACAGTTATTCAGCACTGGCTCAGCCTGTAGTTGAACCATTCCTGGCTGATGTCCAGGCTTCCTGAATAGGGTTTCACAAGCCACAGCATTAAAGGGTAAGCAGGATCTCCAAGGATCACAATGGGCATTTCAACTTCCCCTATGGTGATCCTCTGGTCTGGGAAAAAAGTCCCAGCTTGCAGCTTCTTGAACAGGCCAGTGTTCTGAAAGATACATGCGTCATGCACCCTTCCAGGCCAGCCTGCATTGATGTCAATGAAATGACCAAGGTGATCCACAAGCGCCTGGAGAACCATGGAGAAATACCACTCTTGGTTAACATATTTGGAGGCCAGGTAGGCTGGTGCCAGAATAGGAATATACGTCCCATCTATCGCCCCTCCGCAGTTAGGGAAACCCACTTGTTCAAAGCCAGTCACAATGTCATGCACATTACCTGGAGTCACGGTTCTTCTAAGCAGGATGCGATCAATGGCCCTGCAAACTTGCATCAACAGAATTCGAACCAATGACTTTCCCACTCCAAACTGGTTAGCGACCAATCGGTAGCTGTCTGGAGTTGGCAGCTTCCAGATTGCAACAGCCACCCACTTCTTGATTGCAGCTCTCAATCTTGTATCCTTGCACCGCAGGGTCAGGGTGAGCTCAGCATACAGTCCCATGAAAGTGGTTTTACTCATCCAAAAGTTCTGCAGTCACTACTCATCATCTCAGACTTGCAGGACGATGTGATCCCACCACTCAGTGCTTGTTTTCCAAGCCCAAAAGCAGCGTTCCACAGTGGAGAGCATGTCTGTGAATGAGACAAGCAATTTCATGTCATATGCGTTATGCGACTTGATATCGTCATACTCCTCACTGTCACTTTGGATCTTAAGCAGTAACTCGACTGCCAAACAAGACGCACTGGAGAGACTCATCAGCATGTTCCGCAGCAGTTCGGGCTCCATTCCCGCAGACTGAAAGGGAAGACAAAGCATGCTCTGCACAGAAACCGTTGAAAGATGGTGCCAAATGTGGACAGAAACACAGCGATTACTGGGATGCGAAGCGATGCATCACAGGGTGTTGGGACAGGATCGAGAGTGCCCCGCCCCCTACACCCCTTTTGCACAAGCCACAGCGCCAGAATGGGAAGAGGTGCTCTGTGAGATAGCTGCCCATAATGCACTGCTTCAAATGCTGCTTCAAGTTCCGCGAATGTGGCCACACCAGTGCGCTTGCAGCTGTCAATTGGACAGACTGGAGTGCTTTCCCTACTGCGCTCTACGAAGGCTGGTTTAACCCAAAGCGCTCTACATCTGCAAGTGTAGCCATGACCTAAGCCAGCTATATGGCCTACCCATGTGGCTTTGTGGGGTTACAGTAAGAAAGAGAATTTGGCCTGCTGTACTCTTTGTGTATTTTTTGTACAACACTAGTGAAGCCATATACTATTAATGATAATTGTTTATTCTGAGTAATGAAGTGAATGAAAAATGCAATGTATGTTGATTCTGGATCTAGTTACGGAAAGGATAGAACTAAACAAGTAGGGTAGCTTGAGAGCTATGCAAGTTTCAGGAAAAAAAGGGTGTTAATAAAATATTAATCATTTCAGTTTAGCACATTTTCTAATCTAATCACAGTTACAGAGGGAGAAAAGCATTTCCCACTGCAACTTTTTCGTAGTCATGAGTTGGAGTTTAAAGCTTTAACCTTTTTGTCACATCATTCAAGACTGGAATAGAAATCCTTCCCTGGAGGCAAAAACACCGTTTCATTAAGGTTAGTGTATTTATCTAGTGAAATAACCAATTCCCATGGGTGACAACATGGTGGCATCTGCCCAACAAACCAATTTAAATTCTTTTGATTTTATTATTCTTGTTGAGAACAAGATTATTTATTTAAGTAACAGGAATGGAAAAAATGATATGATAATACTTTCAGTTAAGTTTAACCACTACCCTATGATTGCAAATATTAATTAAAAATCCACCAGAGCTACTGTGAGCTATGTAGCAGCCATAACATTATGTTATATTTAACATAACAATTGTACAGCAAGTAGATGTCTTGTAAATTAAAGCAAAATAGTTTAAATGACACACAGTAAATATGTTTAATATGAAAACAGATCCCTAGTCTTTCTACTGTGATCAAGTCAACATGCACAACAATTTACAGGAACTAGTGAAGTGCATTAGAGTTGGATTTGTAATGAATATAATACATAGGTTCCCCCCCCCCCCAAAAAAAAGAAGGGCAGTGAAATATACAGATAAATATCTTAAACTATATTATGGGTGTACTGTATTAGCTACACCTATCAGCTATAACTAGTCATACTCAGTATATGCTGGGAAATACTTTATTTCTTGTTCCTGTGGCTATAGTAGTATACTAGTAAAATGAAATAACACACTGATATCATATGTATTATTATTTTAAAGCTGTTTCTGCTTTAGGACTTCTACATTCTATCTCCTCTCCCCACCCGAATCCATTATATATAGCCTTATTTGTATACATCTTTCTAGTCTCCTAGCACTATAGGTGTATTGAGACTGGGGTGGGGGGGAGAACAAAAACACCAAGAAAAGAGAGGTAGAGCTATAAAAGGAAAGCAAGTCTTTTGGGCTATTTAGCATTCATACTATTTATTGCCATAGTAGCTGTCTAAGAGTTCTTGAATTAGTTAAATGGGTCTTGAAAGTTGGTTATTGCATTTTAATGGCTTTATGTCTTCGTTTACCACCACATTTCTGCTGTATAATAGTGCTGGCTGGAAGATCTATGCGCATCAGGATGAAATAATAAGATTCATAAATAAATGTTGACATTCTCAAGAGGATTTGAGGAAATGTCATATGGCACTACAAAAGCACGGGTGCAGAAAGGGCCAAATGCTTCAGTAAATGCAAAAGTAGAAGGCATTTTCCAGCCAGAACTAAAAAGGATTAAATTAAAAAAAAGTTAAAGAACTTTGAAAATCTGAGATTACAGAATTATTGGACTCTCAAAGGTAACATGGTATCCTACTGGAAGCCTAAAAAATACTGTATACTGCCTGAATCACACAGAGCAGAAAATAGCTTTTACAGTCTTCCTGTTTCTATCTGTTCTAAATTGCTTGAATAGTTTGGCTTTACAGTATATACTGTAAAATTAAACTAGTTGTGCACTAGATGCACAAAAATTGCGATTTGGTAACCAATATTGTTTGTTCATAGTATTTATGTATGTATTGAGAGAGAGAATTTTAAAGAGGGATGTATGGATTACATTATGCCTTAGATTATAAGGGCAAAATGCTGTCCTTACCTTCGAGAACCATGCGGTAAAGTTGCTAGTGTTAGATGCACAAACACTGGAGTTGGTTTGCCGCTGCAGGGTAGAATGTATCCAGAAAAGCACTCAGGAACATGAATTGTCCCACTGAAGTAAATGGACCTACTTATGTGCTTAAAATTAAGCATGTGCTTAAGTAGTTTGCTGGATCAGGAGGTCAGTGAGAAAATAGCATGGACAAAATTCACAGAGGAGCACCATGATCTCCTGGAGATAGTCTGGATTTTGAATAGTCCATTTAGGAGATATGTCTCCACTGATCTGTTCTCTATTTGTGATACCTCAGCATTCTGTACATGATAAGAAATGGATATTGATCATCTCATGGGGATTTAGGGAGCTAGAAAAGAATTAACATATGTTTCCTGGATATTGGTGATGGTTTGTTGGATTTGATGCTTTGATGTATCTTCTGTTACAGAACTGGGGTGAGATTTCTACCCTCCTCTGGCCCCTTTAAGGCCACATAAAAGGGCTGGAGTTCCCCAAATGCCTTTTAACTGGATAGATATGGATTCTCCTAGTGCAGGCACTACAGATACAGTCACAAGACTTCCATGCAAGCTCTGGTGCAGGCAATCTGCTGGAGGCAGGTGGGGCATGTTGGGGATGGAACCACAGCATTTTGAGCAGTACTATGTCCCACTGGGGGAGACTATGGTGGCTTAGACAGGCCCTCTGGGCTACGTAATGCTGAAGCCTTTCCAGTCCCCAGAGCAGCCCAGGATTGGGAGAGCTCAAAGAATGCTTAAATCCAGTCAGGTCCCAACCTTTCTGTAGGCTGTGAGCCCTACACTGCACTTCCAAGAGCCTCAGCACACAATCTCACCTTTGATGTGTAGCCCTGAATACTTGTGCTGTATGCTTCTAATGCAGATGATTTTTTATTCAGATAAATTTTTATTCCAAAACCTGCAATGAAAAATCTGTTCATATTAAAAGAAATCAAGACTGAAATGTTTATTGGAATGAAATAAGAATTTGTTTAAAAGTATTTCCCATTATCTGACAAGAATAGCTTCTCTAATTAAACAGCTAAAGCTTTTGAGAAATCACCACCTAATTAGATACCTCTGGGATCTCAGGTGGGTGACTGTACTAAGTCATGTGCATTTTGCTATATTTGTGATACAACAAATAAGGCGACCTATAAAATATCCTTTCTATCTGGAAATGTAATGCCAGTGACTGACAGTATGTGAAGAATAAGTAGTGAGAAGTAGTTAGAGGGGGAAAAACAAAGTGCACTGAACAGCAAGCCCATAAACTTTTCAACAGGTTTTAATAAAACATAATGCCAGCTTCTCACTGCATCCATCATCTTAAAACTGTTAAACCTCTGTGGGCAGCTTAGCATTTGTCTAAAGGATCATCTTGGACTGAACAGTAACACATGATGTGTGCAATGAATCATCAATGCTGGCATTCCATTGCCAAGGAAAATATTCTTTTTTGTGTGTTAAAAAAGAGCTATGGTGTTTGGATACAATATTAAGTGTGCGTGGGAAGTTTTTGAGCAACAGAGAGAAAGAGGAGGTAGCCTAGTGAGAAAAGCTTTGGTCAGAATCCTAGAAGTGAGAACAGAACTGAATTGTGAAATCAACCATATGCATGTTGGAGTGATGTAGATGGTGCATGGTCACTCTGTGGCCTCTGCTGCAGGGTAAGGATGAAAGCAGTGGCAATGGGCCTCTGTCTCTCCTCCCCCCTATACATTGATTTTGGGACGTAGTCTCCAGCCCGCCTTCACCAAATTCTCTCTCCTTATGTTCATTCAGGTTGGGTCATCATGGAACCTGGTTCCTCCATAAGCAGGGAGTCCAGCGTCCTTTATGCAGCCTCTCTACAATCCTCTGCCTATGTAGTGGAACTAATGATTTGAATCTTCTCAGCCATGGTGTAGTAGAGGGGAGAATTTTACCTTTAAAGTGCAGGAGAAAAGGGAAACTTAAAAAGGATAAGTGAGGGGGAGACAATCTAGAAATAGAAAATCTGATCATTACAGACATGAACCAACATTTTAATATACAGTGAGCCCATTCTGTAAACCATGGGGATCTTTATTGACAGACAATTGTAGAAGATATTACTTTAAAAAAAAAAACAACTTTCACATAGTATAAATAAACTATTGAGCAGGAAAATGAGTGGCTGGTGATTGTTCTTGATCTAAATGTTAAGAAGAACATGGAAATTTTTAGTATATAGAACAGGATTTTAAAAACCCAAGTAAAACAGCAGTTAGACTGAGCCTCTTGTGTTACATATAACATAATATTGAACTGAACACTTGAGAAGGGATGCAAGAAAAATAAAAAGAGAATGAGAATAAATCTAGGCCATTATTTTATCCACCTTTTGCTCATCTACCTCTCACAGAATCATAGACTTTAGAGATGGAAAATGTTTATTAGATCCTCTCCATTTCCTGTTAATGCAGAGCTGTTTGTGGTATTTTCCAGTTCTTAGTCCAGTGTAGTTTTTATAAGTAAAATGATAGAACATCACTACTTGATTTTGGATATAGACCACAATCTCTTCCATTGTGCTGCCCCATGCTTGGAACAATCTGCTTGTTCTTTTTCAGAACTCCCTCTGTCTTCTCATTCCAACACATTCTTAAAGCCAGCTTCTTCCAGCAACTCTTTCCACCTGCTCCTCCTCAATAATCCCCATGTCTTCTGTTACCTTAACAGTTTACCAGGACTGCATCTTGCTTTTGACTTGTCCCCTTTGGTTTGTGAGTGCTTAGAGCAAGGGAACATTTCATTTGTTCACAGTCCATAAGTAGGCATTTTAGCACCAGGGGTGAGCAAGCATAAATCCACCCCTAGAGATGACATGTGGTGGGGGTATGCAGGGTTATGCCCCCCCTCCATTTCTGCCTTCCATTTAGCACAGAGATTTTCAAACTGTGGGGTGCAGCCCCCTAGAGTGGTGTTTCTCACAGTTTAAAAACTGTTGTATTCTGCCAGGAGCTGGCAGATTGGAAGCTGGTGGGAGCCCCTTGTGCCCTGGCTCTCTGTGCTGTGGACTGTGGCATGCTGGCTGGCTGCCTAGCAGCCCTGCCTATCCTGCTCCCCAAGCCAAGCCGCCTCTGCACTGCCGGGAACTCCCTAAGTAGGGAGGGCAGCACAGTTCTGTGCTGCACCCACCCCCACATCCCCAAAGGAGCCTGACTTTGGCCAGCAATACCCCCAGGAGCCAGCCGCTGCCCACGGAGCTTGGCTTTCATGAGCTGCTCCCCAAGGCACTTGCTTACTGCTGCCCTGCTGCTCCTGGCTCCTCGCATTCACAGGGAATTCTGTGTGAGTATTTGCAGTTTTGTTGGCTCTTGTGAGGTTGTTTGTTTGTTTTTTGTTATTTGTATTGTGGTGTCTAGGTATTTGGTTTAGGTCCTTCTTTTTATATCTATATATATTAAAATAAATAATTGCAAAGTTCTTTGCCCTAAATGGCAAGCCTTATTTGGTGATTTACACACTTTTGAAATCCTTGCACAAGACTTGTGTGTACTTTCATGAACCTTTTACTTGCATTTTGGCATAAGATTTTGCTAAAACATAAATCAGTGGCAAAGTGCCCTTGGAAAATGTTGAACTATGCAATAAGAAGCTAGTTTAAGATGGATGTTCTGATAGAGGAAATATATTCAAAGACCTGGCATGGTTGGCACTTATTATCTTGCTTAGTTTGCCCAGGGGCTTCTCTGATGAATTTATGGATATACCTATCTTCATCTGGAAGTGAATATTGAGCTAGTGAAATGCAGTGGATTGACAGTGCTGAAAACTGAAACCTCCAATCAAAAAAGCATGTACTCCATTGATCACTGCAGTGTGAGCTTTGCCAGGCTACTTTGCTACCATGATTCAGCTCATTATGGAAAGGAACATCTCTGCATCCGTGTAACAAGGGAGATGAGGTATGGGCGAGGGCAGAACTTGGCCGTATGTTATATTTTTGAAGGTCTATGTATTTTGAAGTATCAGAGGGGTAGCTGTGTTAGTCTGGATCTGTAAAAGCAGCAAAGAATCCTGTGGCACCTTATAGACTAACAGGCGTTTTGGAGCATGAGCTTTCGTGAGTGAATACGTGCATGCATCCGACGAAGTGAGTATTCACCCACGAAAGCTCATGTTCCAAAATGTCTGTTAGTCTATAAGGTGCCACAGGATTCTTTGCTGCTTTTATGTATTTTGAAATTGTATGGAATTTCCTACAAAATTATAAAGTAGCTTATACTTGTGTTACATTGTAACAGCATAAAACAATGAAATGTTATTACTTTAGGTTCTACAATGCTAATAAATAACATCACTGGTTTTGATTACAGCTCCTGGGAAATGTTTCATTATTAAGTATAATTTATTTGTATTGCAGGCAATAAGTTACCTGTACCTGATAGTTTGGGGCGCGAAGATACTATTTTACTCCTCGGGGAGACGTCCAGGAATCAGAGTGTAAATATGGGGGAAAGGCCAGCCTCTTAGCATTATGAAGATGATAAGAGGAGTATACTTCAGGGACAAGCTTTATTGTAGAAAAGAAACTCTACCCACGCAAATAAGTGTCGCTACATATCACACAAAATTATCAGAGAGCGCTGCAGAGAAAGAAATGGCCGCACATAAAGAAGCTACACACACGAGTGGAGTTGCTGTAATTTGCCTTTCATAGCATATACTCTCAAATGAAATGTGTAAACAATGTTTAGAATGTAATATTCAGACTTGGAAGGGAGAAAAGTTTAAAAACTAAAGTTAAATAAATAATTTGTATCAGTCACTGGGTACTGACTGCAGACTGAGGCACCTACCCAACCTACATTCTTAGCTAAATATTTTAAATTACTTCCAGCACTATCCTTTTTTTTCTTGCTACTGAAAGTTATCATTTCTGACTTTCTTCTCGAGTTGTAAATATTAAAAAAGTTACTACATTTGATATTTTTATTAAATCACAGTAGGCTCTGTTTTATGGGTCTAGGATAAATCTTTAAAATATTAAGAAACTTGAAGCAATAATACTTGAACAGGAAGCACAAGAGGAGCCTGCATGGACTTTGGTTAATGATGTTTCTGAAATAAAGAGGTGCATGAGCAACATAAGCTCTTGATGGTGTTAGTTGTACTGGCCCAACGTAGATCATATCTTTAAATATATTCTAGTACAAAAATAAGTTGTGGGGCTGAATTGGGTGAAAGAGATTCTATGCTCTGTTATGCAGGAGGTGAGCTACATGATCATAATGGTCCCTTCTTAACTTAATCTATGAAATGAAAAGTGGAAGGACAACAAACTTCCTTTACTGAAAGAGTGGCTGTGTCAACATATTAAAGAGTACAGGCTATCTTAACCAATTATGAAGATATGTTCCTTGATTGCTGTTCCAGCGTTACATTAGGAAGCAATAAGATTCATAATATTGTTAGCCAAATTAACTCAAACAGATGCATTTATACATTTTATTTAGTTATTCTTTCACCACTGTGGAGCTGGTGAGTCTGTGTTCTTGTTTTCATCAGAAGGTTATGTATTTGGGCCTCTGTGACATTAATGGAGTTGGATTCAGAGGTCTTGTGCTGCTGCTTCTTCAGTGCTTAGCCAAACAGTTGGCTGTAGTGATCATTCGCCATTTGGTCCATTCCTGTGGGGCCAGTAGGGCTTGACGGGCCAAGAGTCCAACATTGGAACAGACTTGATGCAGCCATGTAATGCAGGGTCTGCCTCTGGGCTGCCTCCATCCTTCAGTTGGTGGAATTTTACCTCGGATGTTACAAGCCACCCGGAGAACGCTGTTCACTAGAACATCTTCTGGCCATAGAGGCTGGAACTAGGGTGCAGAGGGTGCTACTGCACCCACGGGCTTGAAGTTATATACAGAGTTTACAGTTGAGTTCACAGTTGAGTTCAATGGCTCTCAGCACCCCCACTATAAAAATTGCTCCAGCACTCCTGTTTGTGACATTCTCGTGACATGTCCGAAAAGTGTAAGACAACATATGCTGACAAAGGCCCCATTTTATGCCAGGTATACAATAATACAATATTGGCATTTTGTGTGGAAAGCCTCCAGCTTTGCCCAGTTTGAGCAGCATAGTGTCCATGTTTCACAACCATACAGCAGTACAGAGAGGATACAGCTCAAATAGATCTTGAACTTTTGGTTGTCGTGTCGAGATGATGATGATTCCTTATTCATTGTAAATGCCTCCATGGCAGATACTGCAATGCCAATTTGGTGACGAACCTCCATGTGAGAGTTTGAGGAACTGATGAGTATAGAACCCAAAAAGCAATAGCTGAAGATTGCTTCAACACTTTCATTATTCAAAGACATTGGGGTCATGGGTGGACCTGGTCCTAGACTTTGCAGCTTTGTCTTTGACCATGAAACATGGAGGCCAATCTTAGCTGACTCCTCCATATGCTGGATTGCTGTGCAAAACCTGTCAGGGCTCTGTACTAAAAGAACAATCTCATCCACATAGTGAAGGTCTGAGAGTGAGAGATCATTGATCTTAATGCTTATGGATCTGATGGAATGCTACATTATGAAATCCATTGCCTGACAAAAGAGTGCAGGGGCCAAGACACTGCCCTGCCTGATCCCAGATACTTATATAAAAGGTGCTGACATCTGATTCCCAAGATGTACATGGGCAGTGGTTCTGTTATGCAGCTCACTAATCAAGTCCAGCAGAGTGATTGGGACATCTACACTCTTTAAGGCCTTCCATAGTGTGACTCAGTCAGCTGAATCAAATGCAGCCTTAAGATTGACATATGCTACATGCAGGGGCTTCTGCACGATGTTGCTCTGACGATCTTGTGCTCCTGGTATCCATTTGTTCTTACCTTGTGGGATGTTCTTTGCCATCAAAATCCAGTGGCTGAAGTTATTGCTTGACCCACAGTTACACAAGCAGGGCCAAAATTTACTTTTGGTTAAATTGGTGCAACCTCATTTATTTCAGTAGGATTTCCAGTGGCATACCTGGAAGAGCAGAATTTGGTCCCCAGAGATATTGCCCCTAGAATGGCTTTACGCTTTCTCTGTATAGGTATGAGAGTATACACTGTATCCTCCTAATTCTCTCACGTTATTTCTATTTCTCACGTTGATCAAGCTAGCTTTATGAATTATAGTAATGTTTCCACACATTCTCTCACAAACTGTTGCTCTTCTCTCTAGCACCTCAGAGTTGTGGTAGCTCTCTATCTGTTCTCTGGGAGGTTGTCTATGCCTTTTGTACCCTTGCTTAAAATTGCTAGGAAACATTGAGACCCCAGGTAAAAACTGCACCCTTCAGAAATCACTTCAGACAGATCTGACAGAAGGTTCACAGGTCTGGTCCACTGCCCTGCATTACGCAACCCATGTTTACTTGAATTGTACTAAAATATGAATTGGAATTTTTTAATGTCACTCTGTAATTTGCCTTGATTTTACAATAGGCATAGTCATTTGATTTAAGTATACAAATTAGTCACCCTTAGGAAGTTTCAGGGTTTTAGGGCTAAAAGAAGCAAACATGAATCTAAAGTATTGTTGTTGTTTTTTTCCTTTGGTGATTTTCTTAAAAAAAAAATGTCTAGTAAGAGAGCCATTGGGTCACATTGTTTCTGCTTCTTCAGGGGAATACCTTTAAATAAATAGATCTCATTACACTCAGAAGGTATAAATTACTCAGTAAAGCAGAGACAAAAATCACTCTGATGTGAGAATATAGCCGCTGGTATGTTTTCAGCAATGGTTTTCCAGCTTTGCTACATGCCAAAACAAAACTGCACATCCAGCTGAGATAATTAGATATTCACCCACCCATTCATTCTGGGCCAGTTTCCTTTCTAACACTTCCCCATCCTCACTCCTCCTTTGAATCTTCCTGAGGCACCATGCTGATGGGAGGCTAGAGAGTATCACCTGCACTTCCTTAAGCAGAGGGGACCCTGATCTTATGTGTGGCTGCTACAGTCAGTTGTTGGTGACCCCTGTTATGAGACAAGGACTTAACCTTTTTCATTGTCCCCCACATACTGTGACTGAGACCAGTAAATAAAGTCAAGATTTTTACTAGGACTTCAACTACTGCATGACTTGAAAGTCAGATCCTTAGCCAGTAGGCCAATCCCTAGAGGATCACTCTAGCCTGAGCAAGTCAAAGCAGCCCTCAGGCTTCTCTGATTTACACTGAGGATCACTTTAGTTGCTGATCAAAGTGAGTATTGGGAGAAGGTATTAAGATGTCTTAGAGCCACCTTTGTCTGCCACCAGGTGAACTTTGCATTACTGAAGTGTGCACCCTTTATGTCCTTCATGCAAGTAGTCACATCACAAAAATATTTTGCATTGTATTCTGTGCAAAATCACAGATTCAAGACCCCTTATTTTAATTACTATATTTTTTAATCATGAACATAAATAACATACCAAACTTTACAGGAATTGTAATTTTCCTGCACGTAAAAAATGCCATACATGAAGCTAGAACACAAGCATGGCGATCTCTCCAGGCTCAGGAAGAGCTTTATATCTGTACCTAGATCTCCCACAAATTAGCTGTTCTGTAATCTCTGTTATTATGCAATTGTGGAACAGCAGCAGCTTTCACACCATAATTAGTCAAAGCTTTCCAGCCCAAATTCTTACTCAGCCTCCAGACGGTTTTATTCATTGATTAACTCCCAACTAATTTGTCAGAAAAACATTTAACAATCCATAAAAGTTCCAGATTTAATGAGTCTGGAAGAGAGATAATAAAATAAAACCTCAAGTGAAAATGTCATGGGAATGTTTAAAGGATGATAAACAAAGTGTTAAACTTGTGAAGCCGCACTTCTTCTAATATTAGTACTAGATAACGATGGACTATTGCACTGGGTCATGAACCAGTATGTGAGTCTTACTTAAGTAGGCGTGTGTGTTGATCCAAGTAGTCCCAATAGAATTATTATTATTATTTATTATTTGTATTGCAGTAACACCTAGCAGCCCCAGCTGAGACTGGGATCCCATTGTGGTAGGTATTGTACAAATAGGTACCAAGAGACTTCCTTGAAGAGTTAACAATCCAAACAGATGACACAAAGGACAGGAAAATGAAGCATTATTATCCCTATTGTACACTTGGGTAACCAAGGCATTGAGAGATTCAGTGATGTGTAAAAGTCACACATAGTCACTGGCAGGGCTAGGATTTATCCCAAATTTGCGGAGTCCTAGTCCAGTGCCTTAACCCCAAAATTCTGCTTCTGCCTCTACTTGCATGACTTTGAGTCTACTTTGACTCACCTGGGTCAAAAGGGTGCCATAAACAGGGCTTCACTATGTATCATTGTTTCTGATTTATTGTCTGCCGGTTTATTTTGAAATGCATAATACAGCTTTAATGTTTGTTAATGAACAATGCCACAGGCACTGAAATGCTGGAAGTAAATAACATGGGGAAAATCCCAAATAAGCAGGAGTAAAAATGAGATGAGATTTAAGATTGGGAATTTTCTATACTGCAACCAAGATGCATTGTCATGAACACACACACAAGTGAAAATATTTAGTTTTGAGAGGTGCCATTAGGAATGCTGGGGTTCCAGTTCATTCTAAGTTTCACTTATTCATCTTTTATACCACTCTTCAGCCTCTGTAGACTCAGGCTATGTCTACACTACAAAGTTAGTATATTATAAATGTGCCTGCATAGTTGTCATTTTGAGTTGGTGCTGTGTATATTCACCAGGACGGCTTGTGCCAAAGCACAATGCAGCACACCAGGGGAAGGTATTCTAGTGTGCCACTTGACGTTGTCTGGTGTACGCTTTTGGGAAATTTTTGCAATGAAGGGTGGAGCGGAAACAAGCTGTGCAGGGTTCTTGGAAGCCAGGGGCCAAGTCTGGATGTATTTGCAATAAACTGAACTGAACTGCAGTGGGATGATAGACAGCACAGACAATATCTGCCCACCTTCCACAGTGTACATCAACAGATACGGGTAGTTTTCTATGGTTATGCAAGCATTGATGGATCCTGGAGGATACTTCAGCTATATCAGTGTGGGCTGGTCAGATAAGGTGTACAACGCTTGCATCTTTTGTGAATTAAAGTGATGCTGGCATTGTTTGCACAGAAGATTGAATCTCTGTGAGAAAAATATACTAAGGTTATAACTGCCTGTTGTGTCTTGCATAATATCTGTGAGGTAAAGGGGAGTGAAAGTTGCTCTGGAGTGGAGGTGGAACAGCTTTCTGTTGAATTTGAACTGCCACAGGGGCCACTAGAAGACTTCAATGTGGAGCCGTGTGGTTAAGGGAGACCTTGAAAGAGTTCTTTAACATTCAACCACAGTAATGTGGTGTGGACTGTGCTCTGCATTGTCCTGAAGTTTTATGGGCCCTCAGATATTGTGTAGTGCTTGGTATACATAAGATTTTTCTTTATAATGCTGTTTGTTTTATACACCTGTGAGTTCTGTAGTGCTTGCTGTACATTGATAATTATTACACTGTATTGAATCTATGAGTTTTGTACTCTAAAGAATTCAAGTAGTGGCTGCTTTGGGTAGCACTAGGCACTGAGCAGCTGAGTTGTGAAGTAAAGATGCATTTCTCTTCAAAAAACAAAACTTTATTACATAACAAAAGCAGACAAAATAATGGCGTGCAATTAAAATATGAACAATAAATGTGGCTTGAACTTATAAAATATATCACTGGGAGACAATCTTAACAACAAAAGGGACATTCATGTCTTTTTCAGTCCATTTTTTTGTCTGCCTTACATAAATGGGAGTATGTGAAGTTGGGGCTGTCCCTGTTGTCTCCTGCAGTGGTAAAGTGCAGCCCCTGATGTCTTGTGGAATGTTGAGAAGTGTAGGAAGGTGCTAAAATGGACTTCTCCATTGACTGCAAAAGGAGATGAGCCTGTGGGTCAACAACAAACTGAAGCATTTGTGTTTGCTACTTTAGAAGCCACAATATGTACTGGTGCATCTCTCAGTCAGACTCCTGGGCTTTACTTCTGTCAGCTTTCTCCTTCTCCAGTGTGTCTACCATATTCCCCCTATGTTCATGATCATATGCAGCACTGGTTTGTAGTGATCTCAGCAAACATGTCCTCCATAGTTGTCTTCTTCCTCCCCTCCTAATGAGGGTCAAACAGTCTACAGGAGTGGAGTGGGCACCTGCCCAGGCCGAAATAGCAAGAGCTACATATAAAGTACTTAGAGGGACCGTTGTATTTATAGTTATAATGGAAAATGAAATACAAGTTTCAGAACTCCTTCCTTTCCCCTCATTCCCATAAAACTTTTATGTAAGACATGATTATTGCCACTTCAGCTTTGGACCCTCTGTAGTGCACTGCTCTCTAGTCCCAACTGTGGTATGTCCTGCCATGTGCTCGGGAGGGGAGGGGAGAACTGAAAGGGAATTGTTCAGATGCATGAAACAGTACGGCTTTGGCCCCTATGAGTGTAGGGCAATGCTACTGAGGGATGGCACTATATTCCAGGCACTTTGATTTTAGCTGATATCTCACTCCTGAGGCACATCAGGGATAGCTTCTGTGTTGGCATCCTGAAGTCCCCTGGGGCCATATACTGCTGCAATGGTGCCTGCCAAATTTATCATGGATTGGCATGAGAAAGTGTCATACTGTGGAGGAAGAAATAAGGCAGCCATCCCTACAAGCCTTTGGGACTGAATTGCAGAGTACCTCCATGAAAATTTCCTCGAGGATGCAAGGGAAATCCCTCTGCACATAAACTGCTCCATATGGCCCTCTCAGCCTAACCACACAAGCAATTGAAAAACAGATAACCACTCTACTTATGTTGGTTGTGCTTCTACCGCTAAACCTCTACCTCTTCTATGACTAGTAAAACAATGAAAAGTCAACGCTTGTGTCTTTCAAACCTGGGGCATGCACAGGTGGCAATGGTTACATTCACAAATTGTAATGGAAAAAAATATGCATGTTTACCTCAGGTTCCTTCACTTGGATTGGGCTCATCTGTGCTTATCTAGTGGGACTAGCCAGACTGCAGCAGAGTCTCAAAAAGATCTTAGCTAGTGATATAGCCAGAGCCCCCCGCTGTGCTTCCCACGTTCTCCTCTTCCTCTTGGTCCTGCTCCTTCTCAGTGTTCATCACTGGGCTCAGACTCCTCGGAGGTATCCACAGTGCACAGTGGGTTGCTGATGGGGTCTCTTCCAAGCCTGGCATGCAGCTCACTGAAAAAGAGGCAGGTCTGTGGCTCAGCTCCATACTGACTGTTGGTCACCCTGTCTTTCTGGTACACCTGGTTCAGTTTTCTAATCTCTGTTGTTTCCCTTTGCCTGTATCCACTGGGCAATCTGCTCATAGATGTTCATGTTTCCTTAGCAATGGCTGCACAGCCTCTTCTCCCCAGAGGCCCAGTAGATCTGATCCTACCTGGAGAAGACAGGATATAACATGTCTGAAATGTGTAACCAGCATGGTCAGTTGAGCCGCTGTCCAACAAGGAAAAGCTGCTAGATTTGCCAAGCTGGGCAATCAGGAAAAAGCATTTAAAAATGCAGAGTGTTTTTAAAGAGGGAGAGAGTGGTTTCTGGTGTTCATGACCCCTGGGCAGTGGAGTTCACAATTGTGAACAGACCAGTTAGTGTTAGGCATTGTAGAATAGCTGCTAGAGAACTGCTAGGGTTGGTACAGGTCATGAAGTGTTTACATTTGTACTGCGTCAAACTCAGTATGTCACTCTTGGCTCTACCCTGTCCAGGGAGGTGGTGTTACTACATTGACATAACAGGCCACTTACATTGTAGGAGACAATTTTAACTGTAGACACATGCACAACTAGGTCGACATAAGATGACTTATGTCAACTTAATTTTCTAGTGTAGGCCAGGCTTCTTTGCCCTGAAAAAAATAGATGTATTTGAAAAGAATATCTGAATGTCTTGGGACACTGGCTCCTGCATGTTAGAAGCTTTGTTCTTCCTAGTTTCCAGAATCTGGTGAGGTGCAGGCTAGAACTTGCAAGAATTTCATCCAGTGGTATTTGATTGTGGGAAAAGGGGTGTACCTTTCTAGTGGTATCATTACTGCTCAGAGCTGTTCCCAGTGATCCTCCGTGCACACATATTTGGTAGACCTCATTCCATCTATCATGATGCATGGTTCTGCATTGCTTCACTTCATCTGACATACTTCATTTATGCTATTGGTGCAATATACTCATATTAGTTTCTGAGCGTCCAAGTTTCTCCCATGGCAAGATATATCATAGGGTGTTTTTGGTCACACTTGACATCATCCGTTGTGAAACCCACTCAGATATATTAACAATGATACCTTAGGGGGAAAGTCTATTTAAATCTCCATTTGTATTTCTTTTAAAAACATACGTTCCCATGTTCTTTTCCAGATAGCAGTAACAGTGCTCATTCATCCCACCAGTTGTGCTGAAGCCTACAATAACAAACCATTGTCCATGCACAATGAAGGAAAAAACAATCCACTAAGGAAAGTGATTTGACTTTGCAGCTTACAATGTGTGATAATCTACATCAGTGAATAGTTCAAAATTATTTTTAAAAAAGATGATATACTGTGACTGAATCCTTTGAAGCAGGAAAGCATTGCCTGAAAAGCCACACAATGGAAACTTTTTAAAAAGGGACTACGTATAACTGAATAAAGGTGAAGACTTCTTGCCTGGCATGTATAGTCATGATAACTATGGGTCTCTCATACTCTCTTTCTTAAATTCCTTTCTGCAGGAAAAACATTTGGAAATCAGAAGTTACTGTCCAAGGCAATTAAACTTGTTACTGGGCATCAGCTACTCATTCTTGCACTCAGAAGTTCCCTGAAATCTTTATCCTAGTTCCCTTTGTTCATCAGAGTTTCCAGGAAAGAAAGATAGAAGTACAAAATTGGTTCCCTGCATAGGTAAGCGAACAGGTACCAAATACCTTCCCCAGCCACTACTCATAATATACTCCCTTGTTTGAAGTTACTGGACTTCCTGTGAGGATTGCGTGGCACCTGCAATCAGTATGTTTAAGGATTAATTTGAACTGTCTTTATAATGTTTTATGCAGCATTGTCAAGTGACTAGTCATCTGGGGACATTGGCTTCTCCCTCCTCTTCAGGGAGCACCCAGGAAGAGCCTATGCACTCTTTTCCTCCGACTCCCCATCCTAGAAATTCTCTTCAGGAACTGGGTAGCTAGTCCAGACCCTACCTCACTGAAAGTTGTGGGGGTTTCCTGTCCTTCTGCACTGGCCCTAAAGCTTTCTAGCGTATAGACATTACAAGCCAGAGTTATATAGAACACAGACCTCAGGGCAATCTCCATGCAGATTGAAGGGAAATGCACTGAGGTCAGCCCAGGAATCTCTGCCTTTTGTTTCTGGCCTGGAACTGGGTATGGCTTCCCATGAGCTCAGTATTCTTTAGGAAGGCTCTGCCCTGGAGAGCTTAAAGGACATCCGGACTGAGTGTACGTTCCCTTTACTATCATAGGATTCTGGGGCTGGGGAGGCTGCCTGCTCCCTGAAATCCTTCCTGGAATTGGGGATAGGGGCAATAATCTTTGTAGGAGCCCAACCCCTCTCCCTGAAGAAAAAGATGGATAAGGACTGTTGGCATTATACAGAAGATGTGGAGGAGTTTCTTCAGAGATGATTGGAGAGTTGATATTCATGGGAAGAGTTGCATAGCCATGTAGGGGGAAGAGTTCTTTCTTCCTTCCTCACCAGGAATGAAGGGAATGTGCTTGTGCAGCAACCCAGCACTAGAATGTTTCCAGCTCTAAATAAATCATGGACCTCCCTCAAAACAGCTTGAGCTCTGTTCCTAATTTCGAATCAATAATGTTCTAATAGGTGTGAAATTAGGCAAAACAGATCCACACATCCAAAGTCATGCAGAGCTACATCCAGTGTGTCATAAGGCTTATTTGAGATTTGTGAACTGCTTTGAGATCCTTGGATGAAAAGTGCCATGTAAACTGAAATAATCATTATTGGCATTTGAGTTTCATACACTGCCCTATAATTTCAAATAGTCCAACATGCTGTTGTTCAAAACCATACATTTTATTTCTCCTTAGTATTAGCGATGTGAATGAATGCTGTTTGGAAGCTATGAGTCAAACAGAAAACATAATTTTAATGTTTAGGACATATTAAAGACAACTCAAACAGAAAGAGTAGTTTAGAAGTGAAAGTCACTTGGAAAATATTGTTCTTAAGAGAGAGAAAAGTAATTGAGCAGCAAATTATACCTCGCAGATGGCAATCACACCTAGTCAATCCAGAGAATTATGAATAGTCTCAACTGATATAAGAAAGGATTTCCAAGCCTAATCTACAATTGCTAGTGAACTGAAGTGAAAAACATGTTATATGGAAGATGCACTCTATATAGATTTGCTGGTATGTAAGATATGTGCGCGTTCAGGACCAAAGCAGAAAAATCCACAGAACTCTGGTTAGAGTATGTTGTTATTCAAACCCTGATGATCTGTATGTACAATTAACTAGCTACTGCTAATTCAGAACCCAGAAGACCACCTGCTCCACAACACAGATTGCCAAGAGCACATCACCACTAGTTGCCATGTTCTACAGTGGCTCACCATTGAATGGAGAGCCTGTTTTGAAATTAATCCTAGCTTCCTAAGAGACCATTGCCCATTCTCTTTGTCTCTGTGAGTATGACCTCCCATGACGGCTTCATTCAGTTGGAACAATTAAATACGGTCACTAGCAGTGATAGAATCCTGAGTACTGGAGACAGAATCTTCACAGGTGCTAAACCAAGGCTGTGAAATTCATTGTCAGATGGCTGACCACTGCCCTCACCAAATTCAAAGCTAAGTGAAAAACCCACCTTTAGTCCAAGCTTTCCCACAATAGTACCCTTATTCAGAGCAACCATCTCACGCTTCTACATGAAATATTAATTAAAACAATAATCCAAAGCTGCCTCTTGCCAGCAGGTAGGGAGGAGAGAAATATTCACATTGTCATATCTATTCTTGAGAGGAACACAGAGAACCAATGTAAGACCCTACATAGAAAAAGGCTTTAAAAAAGACAGAAAAGACCAAAGAACTCAAATCATTCAATTTAAATTAAATTTCCAAATAGCTGTGACATTTAATTCTCTCCAAGAACAAACAATATTTGAAGATAATTTCTTTTAAATGGTTACTGACAACTTGAATGTTTAAAATTAACACTTAGAGGAGAGGAAAGTGATCAGGAACAGTAAGCATGGATTCACAAGGGCAAGTCATGCCTGACTAACATAATTGCCTTCTATGATGAGAAGACTGGCTCTGTGGATGAGGGGAAAGCAGTGGACATGTCCTTGACTTCAGCAAAGTTTTGGATATGGTCTCCCACAGTATTCTTGCCAGCAAGTTAAAGTATGAGTTGGATGAATGAACTAAAAGGTGGATAGAAAGCTGGCTACATCATCGGGCTCAACAGGTAATGATCAATGGCTCCATGTCTAGTTGGCAGCCAGTACCAAGTGGAGTGCCCCAAAGGTCAGTCCTGGGGCCGGTTTTGTTCAATATCTTCATTAATGATCTGGATAATGGATTGCACCCTCAGCAAGTTTGCAGATGACACTAAACTGGGAGGCATGTTAGATACACTGTAGGGTAGCGATAGGATACAGAGTGACCTAGACAAATTAAAGGATTGGGCCAAAAGAAAAACGATGAGGTTCAACAAGGACAAGTGCAGAGTCCTGCACTTAGCATGGAAGAATCCCAAGGACGGAAGAATCCCATGCACTGCTACAGACTAGGGACCAAATGGCTAGGTAGAAGTTCTGTACAAAAGGACCTAGGGGTTACAGTGGAGGAGAAGCTGGATATGAGTCAACAGTGTGCCCTTGCTGCCAAGAAAGCTAACTACATTTTGGGCTGCATAAGTAGGGCTCTTGCCAGCAGATTGAGGCTTCTTAAATACCTTCATGCTGTTTCACATCTGATACTCCTGGATGAAACATAGGAGTCAGAGGCGCCAGTACGGGGTGGCGATGAGGGTCATGTGCCGCCCCTGTGTCAGCACACCCCTCCATTGGTCCCTCCTCTTTTTTTCCATGCCCCCCCATTTTTCTTGCAGTGCCCCCCTAGCCCTTAGGGTGCGCGGGAGCTTTCCCCCGCACTCTTTTTTTCTACTGGCACCTATGATAGGAGCTTTGTCTTATAACAGCCTTAATCAAAAGTGATATAAGCTACAAAAGTGAGATCTTGGACGAGTTGCTGTTTTCATAATATAATAAAAATACTGTAATGATAACTAATAATTAATAAATAGTGTGTAATAAGCATGTCATAAAAACAAATGTTATATTTCCAAGATCACTGCTTTTATAATTTATGTTGAGGTAAGGGAGAAAATCTCTGGAAATATTCATTTTTAGGAGGGGGTTCATGAGACTTGACATTTTAGTGAAAGGGGTCCGTGGGTTGTTAAAGTTTGGGAACCACAGATCTAGGCTGTTATCACTGGTACCAGATGACAGAACAAGGAGTAATGGTCTCAAGTTGCAGTGGGGGAGGTTTAGATTGTATATTAGGAAAAACTTTTTCACTAGAAGGGTGATGAAGCGCTGGAATGGGTTACCTCGGGAGGTAGTGAAATCACTTTCTTTAGAGATTTTTAAGGTCAGGCTTGACAAAGCCCTGGCTGGGATGACTTAGTTGGGGAGTGGTCCTGCTTTGAGCAGGGGGTTGGACTAGATAACCTCCTGAGGTCTCTTCCAACCCTTTCTATGATTCTAACATTTAAAAAAATCAGTTTTCTGATAGATCACACAATAAACTATGTCGTGAATATTTAAATTACTTTAAAAATGTTGTACTAGTGGGTTTTATTCTGCTTCCCCACTGTATTTCTAAGAGTTTTTGGTGGCCAGGAGCAAGCCAGACAAATATACTATGGGGTATCCTTTCCTCTTCTGTCTGCCTGTGCATGCTCTTCCATTGCATTTTCAGCTTTTCTGCTGCTGTTATTGATAAACAACTTCTTGTAGAACTTGGGGTAGTGGATATACACAGGATTCTCACAGATCAGCCCACAAGTGATGCAACTGGACATCAGAAAACAGTGAAACTGAATCTACACCAAGTGTCAGATTTTCAGCTGGCCAAATTCAACAAAGCTCCATTGAAGTAAGTTGGTGCAGCAGCAACAGCTGAGAATCTCAGATATTGTCAAGTGTACAAAGTAAATAAAATGAAGAAAAAATCATTAATCTCTCTACTCTAGTAATTTTGGTAGGTATAGAATTTTCACAGAGAAATATAATTTTGTTTCAAGTTGATGGAGACCCTTTGAAAGGTTACCTTTTCTGTCTAGTATTCTAGCCTAGTCTACTTAGGTTCTTATACCGCCCTTATCATCACAATATCTGAGCACATTCCGGTAGCGCATTAAGCAACAGGACTAACATCTGTCACATGTGGTTCACTGTCTCCTGAGCGGGAGAACTGTTATGCAGTACACTGTCCTGCTTTGCTAGGGATGGGAATTTTTTATTCAACGTACACACTCCTGTGTGTACACGTTAGGGAAGGCTAGACTAAAGAAGTGCACCTTTGCACTAGGAGTGGAAGATGGTGAGTTTTGTGATCGTTCTTGGTTCCTGTGGGAACAGAGAAGTATGCAACTATATTTATCTGAAAATAATTAATTTCTTACTGAAAATGGATTTTACAAAGAGAGATATTCATAGGTGGGACAGCTTTAAATATAAATAGAGTCTAACAATTTTGTCCTGGTTTTATATAAATATAGAAGTCAGGTGGAGGGGGAATTCCTTTCAAAGAACTTTTCATTAACATATGGTCTCATGCTCATGGGTAAGATGAACACATATTAATGGAAGAGATTAGAATGAAACAGTGTGCACAGGCAACTTAAATTGGAGTTTTCATGAAAACCACATATGATACTTCTTACTGAACTGGGCACCAGGGCTGGCTCTGGGCACCAGCGCAGGAAGCAGGTGCTTGGGGCGGCCAATAGAAAGAAGTGGCACGTCCGGGTCTTAGGTGGGAATTCAGCAGCGAGTTCTTCTTGGAGGGAAGGACCTGCCACTGAATTACCACCAAAGAATGAAGCAGCAAGGTAGAGCTGCCCCCGAAGTGCCGCCGATTGTGGATTTATCTCTTTTTTTTTTTTTTCCCCTCCCTTGCCACTTGAGGCGGCAAAAAAGCTGGAGCTGGCCCTGCTGGGCACACTGAATTTTTCCAAGATACTAGTGTGAGGAGGAGTCTGATGTCTCCTGGAAAAGCTTTAATTTTAAAAGCAGCAAAGAGTCCTGTGGCACCTTATAGACTAACAGAAGTATTGGAACATGAGCTTTTGTGGGTGAATGCATCCGACGAAGTGGGTATTCACCCAGGAAAGCTCATGCTCCAATGTGTCTGTTAGTCTACAAGGTGCAACAGGATTCTTTGCTGCTTTTACAGATCCAGACTAACATGGCTACACCTCTGATACTTTAATGTTAAGTGCCCCAAAACACCTTACCAGTAAAAGAAATTGTGAATCTTTTAATTCATATAGTTTGAATAACTAAGTAGCTGCAGCATTTTGCATCCAAATTCTAACCTTGACCTACCTAAAATGGAAGAGATTAGTTATTTAAAAGGTGAAGCTTTGTGTATAGACAGATAAGATCATATTTGCAGCTGGAAATTTATGGCTTCCATGCCCAGATAAAAATGAGATTCTGACTCAATTATCTCTGGAACAATGCATTTACTAGTTTTTAATTGCAGAATTGTACAGGGAGCTTTCCCATGTTCCATGGAACAGTGTAATACACAGCAAAGGAAATTGAGAAGACCAAACCTCTAGACAAAACTTCCTTTGCTTTTGGGATGTGAATTAAAATACACCTAGATTAAAATGTCAGGAAAACACTTTAACAGAGTTATAAAAAAGTTCATATGAGCAAAGAATTGATGTAATGAGGTTATTTTAATTGGCACCCCTCAAAGTCTCCCAGGGTGCTCACAATACAGTTCTAAATTCGTAATAGCAGAACACACAACTGTCTCTGTGATGCCAACAGACAAGTTTACCAACATCATCAAAGTGAGGTTATTAAGCAGGAACAGAACTACCATTAATGGTCTGATTATAAATGCACCTAAATGAACGTGGCTATTTTTGATCAGTAGTCAGCTAAAGGGGGGAAAAAAAAGTAGCTACTGGCTATGAACTCAGTGCACTCAATACTGTGCCGTATTGCAATACCTGACTGCATCTGGTAGGATCTGTTTCCTGCTGTAGCTCGCCTTCACTTGTCAAAAAGAATTAAAGAGAAGATTTTTCAGGACTGTTAGGCACTCAGCTCCCATTAGTGCCTTTGAAAATATTTCCTTAGAATATGCAGTCCATCTAATCTGATAGATTTAGAGATTGACAAAGATGCTGTTAGAGATACCAGGTAGGGGAGGTAATATCTTTTATTGGATCAGCTTCTGTTGCTCTCTCTAATATCTTGGGATTGACACAACTACAACAATTCTGTTACACATTTCATAGTTTATATTTTAAGACTTTATACCTTTGGCCAAAAAACATCACTTTCAAGTAAAACTTGGTAAAATAGAACAGTGTGCATATATTTTTTATACCTTCATTTGAGTCATAAAATGGCAAAAAAAAGGTAACTTTAAAATTTGGCTTGCCATCTCTTACACTTTCCCCATATTAGCTTACATTTTGCTGTCAACACATCACTATAGCCCCATTTGAGTCAATAGGGCGGCCCATTGTTACTGAAGATACAATTTGCTCCAATGATATCATAACGTGGATTGATTTGGGCCTCATTGCTAAGAAACAAAGGGTGTGGGTGGACCCTGTGTCTGAACAGAGCCCCACTGAAGTCAGTGGGGCTCCTTATAGGTCAGGGGTCTGCCCACATGATTCTCCTTGCAGGTTTGGAGCCTTGATTTGATGTGTTGACTTTCTTTGTGAATGTCTGAAAAAAATAAAATGAATATAATTCTACTGGACATGCACGAGGCATATTTTTGCATGGCACATGTAATATTAAGAAAACCTACCTTAAAGAGCATTATTAAGGCTGCAAAATCAAGTACTCAGAAGTTAGGAAATGCCAGAATTAAGGCAGCTTGTGCAACCTTGGGCATATGTATTAAATCCTTGGGCTTATGTATGTCTTTAATTACATGATCACATACTTGTTTTCTCACTGGATCCCTGCTTTGTTCAGTGCACAGCATTGTGGAGATGAGTCATGGTTGTATGATGAAAGAGACTGTTATTTATAGGACCCCAGCTCATCTGTTGCTGAATTTAGAACAAGGGTCTCAAACTCTCGGCCCATGGGCCATCTATGGCCTGTGAGCTTCCAGCGGTTTTGGGGCTGAGTCTCTCCCTTGGCCCCACCTGCCACCCCTCGGTGCTCCCCTCTCAGGGGCCCCGGCGGCACTGTAGAGCTAAGCGGCATCTGCCTGCTCCCTCCAGTGCTGCTGGCCCCTCCCTGCAGGCCAGAGGCAGGGCGGAGCTGTGCTTCTGCATGTTGCCTCCACCCCAAGCACCCCTGCAGCCCCCAAACTCCCTCCCAGATCCTGCACCTCCTCCTCACACACCCATCAGCCCCAAACTCCATCCCAGAGCCTTCACCTCAGACACCTCCCCCACCCAAAGTCCTTCCCAGATCCCAACCTCTCACCCCTTCTACACCCAAACTCGCTTCCAGAGCCTGCAACCAATCCCCTACCCCAGACCTCCTCCCCAACCCAAACTCCATCCCAGAGCCTTAGGCAGTTAGGGGGTGGAGTTTTTGGGGAGGTGGAGTTTTTTGGGGGTGGGTTCTGGGCGGCATGAGTGACATTGGCCTGCTGGGAGGATTTGAGGACTGACACTGGCCCTAAGGTAAACTGAGTTGAGACCCCTGATTTAGAAGATGTATAGGGAAAGAGATAGATGCAAGAAGAAAAAGGCTGGTGTCATATTGAATGCTGTGCTGGAGAATTCTATTCCTGCCTGTGCTTTATGATGCAATGCAAGTAACTTAAGCCAGACTTTTCACAGCTGATTTCTAATTGTGCATTACTCATTTTCCAGGTGACTGATCTGAAATTTCATTTTGCAGAAATATTGAATAGTTACAGTTGCATTTGAAATCAATGGGAGCTGTGTTTTGATCATATGAACTGCTATATAATGCTGATTAAAAAAAAACAACAACAAAAACTCAGGTCCTAGCTGTCTCAAGCTGGGGCATCCAAAGTTAGTGGACAGTTTGACTAGTAAATTGTATATTATGATTTTTGTGTATTAAACTTTCATAATTTATTGCATATTAAGGATTCTTCCAGAATCTTTACAGTATTAGCAAAAAGTGTGTCTGAATTCTAAGGCCTCAGAATGTTGGCTTTTAACTTTAACCGAGGGGGTGAGCAGTGTTCAAGAATATATATACATATTGGGCTGTACCAAATCATCCCAGTACCTCTAAGTCGGTGAGAGTTTAGATGTCTAGGGAATCAGACAGCTCACAATTAATGAAAGTTGTCTACAGAAGTATGCTAGAATAAACCAGACTGGGTGATTGATAAGCTGTGCTTCTGATCAAATTATGTTCTATTATTGATAAGAAGTACTTGTTATTGCAGATGTTTTCTTTAATTGAGGAAATAATGACCAATTGAAAAATGTTTAACTCATTAAGAACTGCAGGTAGCTATAGCTGTCAGTAATGATGCCCATATTAGAAATTCCTTTAGTGTATCAATCAGATAAACTCATAAGTTTAAGAGAAATTCCATCAGTAATTAGGTAACATAAGACGCCAAAAATGGAACACTTAGTGAAACTAATTGTGGGAAAATATTTTTTCTCTCCAAAGAGAAATTTCTTTGTCTCACACCCTATCAAAAGACAGAGGTTTTGAGAGGTAGATTGGACGATCTATTCCAACAGCATCTCACCAGTTACAGAGGGAATAAATGGGGGTCAGCTTTTCACCTTACACAAAGTGTGGTAAAGTATGTTTTTTTCTTTCTGTGTAATGCTGTAGTAAACTGATTAATTTCATTTGAGCCTATTATTTTGAGAATCTCACATTGTTATCAAATTCAAACGTGCAACACTTTTTAATTTCTCTCTGTCTGTTTCCCTTTTATAAAATGGGAAATCCACATCTCATGTGGTGCTGTGAAATTAAATTAATTGTTTCTGAACTACACGGATAGGATAGTGAGGATTGTCATAGACATACCCACGAGGGAATTAATAATTTGGTATTCACTGTATGGTGCGCAGGGAACAGTGTGCAGTGAATAAGGCCTGGGGCCGCATATTGAACAATAAGGATAAACATAATATTCAAATAGATGCTCACTAACTCAGTGCCATCCATTCTGTGTACTGAATGAGGTGGGGTCCTGTGGGGAAAAATAGTTTGTAAGCATGTAATTAAAAACAATATCATAATGAATGAATTAAGGTTGCACAGGCTGGTAGGGGCAGATGGGCTGCTCCATTTCCTCAAGCAGGAAATTATTCTGAAATATTGAAATCTTCCAAAACAGAATTCTTTCTCCACCCATCTCTGTATCTGAGCTATTCATCTCATTCTAAACTATGATATCTGATTAGAATTATGGGATATAATCTTGTGGCCTCTATGTAGTTTTCTTATTGAATATCATTGAAGACAGTGGGAGCGTTTTCTGAAAGAGGATGACAGGATCAAGCCTACAAAGTTTAGAGATCCTGAGGGCCACATCGGGGTTGCAAAATGGTATGGAGGGCTGGGTAGGGAAAGCTGTGACTCCCCAAACAGCCTGGCCCCTGCCCCCTATCCACTCCGTCCCACTTCCCACCCTGTGACTGCCCCCCTCAGAACTCCCGACCCATCCAACCCCCCTGCTCCCTTTCCCGTGACCACCCACCCGTGACCCCACCTCGTATCCAACCGCCCTTTCCCAGTTGTCTGACTGCCCCCCGACCCCTATCCACATCCCCACTCTCGACAGGCCCCCCCAGGACTCCCACCCACTATCCAACCCTCCCTGTCCCCTGACCACCCCCTCCTGGGATGCCATCCCTAAGCACCTCCAGGGACCCCTCCTCAACCCGTTTCGGAATGTGGCCCTGTGAACATGGATGGAGGACTCAGGAGGAGCAGGGGGAGTCGCTCAGCCAGAGAGAAGTGGCAGTTTCCCCTTTAAAGCACCACTTCTCTCTGGCCAGCTGCACAGCCACTCCATGCTCCTCCTGAGTCCTTTGGCCCATGCTTGTGGTGCTTCTGTGGCCCGCACCGCCTACTGCTCCTCTGAGGCTGCAGGTGAGCCTCCCTCCTGGCTCTCCCCTATCCCCACCCCCTGAGGCTGCCGGTGCTGAGCTGCCCAGCGGCGCAGTGAGCTGAGGCTGCAGGGGAGGGAGGACAGCAAGGAAGGGGCCGGGGGCTAGCCTCCGTGGCTGGGAAATCAGGGGTTGAGCAGGACGGCCCGCGGGCCGTGCTTTACCTACCTCTGCCTCAGAGAAATGTAATTTCTATATCTCATCCTTGGAAGATGTATTGTAGGGTACAGGCAATATCTTTGCCTTATTCTTGGAAGATAGTTTGGGGCACTTGGAAACAAACTGACACACCGCAGGATGACTTTAGGTCGGTGAATAGTGTGAACTCCCACACCTCCAGGAATAATAGCAGATTACACACTAGCTAGCAAATGTCATGCAAAATAATGCATTTATTTTGTATGTTGAGGGTCAGACTGTGCTGCTTACCATAATGTGTTCTCCAAGGATAATGCCTCACATTCACCTTTCTCTAAGGAAGTTTTAAATCTTGAGGCCTAAAAATGTGCACATATAACATTGATAGACGCTGGTCATCAACGAGCAGGATCAAACCTGGGAAGTCTGGAGCTAAATGCCATGTGCCTATTAGCTAAGGCTGTAGCAGACTCAATAATCTCTAAGTGGTCTCAGTGCCACTAGAGGGAACAGAGCACCATAACCAGGAGTTTTTGTGAATTACATTCTTCCCCTAGCTGACGAAGCACATCCCAAGCTTCAGAGACTTCCCAGTTAAAATCCGTGATGAGCTCCCACTTGTAACACTAACAGATCCCAGGTGTCAGCAAGCAGAATCAAACCTGGGAATCTTTAGAGCTAAATGTATGAGCCTCTACTGCATAAGCTGAAACCCATATGGTTGTTAATTAATGCTGTAGCAGACTCAATAATCTCTAAGTGGTCTCGGTACCCCTTGAGGGGACAAAGCACCACACCCAGGAGATGTGTGGGTTACACATAGTGCCCCTTTAAGTTGTAGATAAATACTTGTTTTAATAATTTAAGCCGACAGTTCCAACTGTCTGGTGATCCTGGGTGTCTTAGTGGGAGCTGTAAGAGCTCAGTTAGCAACTCTGAAATTCAAATTTTAGGTGTCTCTTGGTGCGTACCCAAAAATTGAGATAACTGGAATAGAAACCACTAATGAAAACATCAACTTGGGGCAGTTTTGGCCCTATCCCATCCCTCACCTCCCCCATGTGAATGTAGTCCTGTGGGATTTTGGGAGTAGACCATGGTACTGGGAGGTGAAAGTAGGTCATGGCAAGGGCTATATACCCTGAATACCTGTTAGGTTTCCATATGGAGATGTAGACAGAAGTATGTACAACTATATTAACTTCTTATGGATGCCTTTCGTGGCTGCTACTAAGCAGCCACCATCCAATAGAAGCATGGCTTGTAGTGAAGTCATGCTTATTTGGGCCACTCCAGTTATGTGGAGGGAGGAACATCCATGTAAATGGCTTCAGCCTTCACAAATCCAGGGGTAGAGTCTCTCCCACATAGACACCATGGATCCACAGATTAGAAGGTTATCTGCAGTAGCAATGAAAGCCCCATTCCCCCACCCCAAAACTCTTTCCCTTCTAAAGGAATTTGTTTGGAGGAATATCCATAAGACCAATCTCAGAGTTTTCTTGCTTTTTCGGACTGCTCCTGTAGTTTTTTCTGAGGGATGGGATGATCTTGCTCAATACTATTTAATAAAAATTATACACACAAATGGTTAAAAACCAGGAAATCTATTAATCAAGGACAAATGTATCCTTTCCCCCCACCACTATGAACAGGAGGCCACTTTAATGATTTTATGAGAGTGACCTTTAGTAATAAGGTATGAAAATACATTTTTAGTATATTTCCACTGTAATTGAAAATTCCCTTCTTTTTGGGGTGACCAGATGTCCTGATTTCTATAGGGACAGTCCCGATTTTTGGGTCTTTTTCTTATATAGGCTCCTATTACCCTCCATCTCCTGTCCCGATTTTTCACAGTTGCTGTCTGGTCACCCTACTTCATTTGGCCAACTTATTTAATTTTGATGTTGTGATGATAAAATGTTTTCTGTGCCATATATTAACCATAGAATTATGCATTGCATTTGGTTTCTTCCTTGGTTCTCCAAGACATAAATATTAATTTCAACTACTTTTCAGAACAACCTCAATCCTATCTGCCATAACCCCTCCACAGAGCAGGTTTGCCAGCAGGTTTGTTTCATTTAAAGATGATTTGAGAAGACTAAACAAAACTGGCTACTTAATCCTCCTTGGCACCAGTGGAGGCAAACAGGTGGCAATGAATTCTGCTTTGGATAGTTTATGCTTCGTGAGTGATGCCTTCATGCATCAAGAAGGCAGATAAGAGGTGTTTTTTAAATAGAAACTAAAATCAAACATTAGAAGGTTTAAGAATATTTCACTTATTTTCAAACCTTATTCTGGAAAAGTTTTTAAAACTTCTTTTCATACTTTTACAGGGTTGTTGGATTTATTTATTTGTCTTAAAGCTAAATAACTTCAAATTTAACAGCAATCATCTCAAGACTAAATAGACGATTCATATGCCAAAAATGTTAAAGGACCCTTAAATGAATTCAAGGGGTAAAATCTCTACAAAGGGAAATGTAGACTGTGTGCAAATACATTTTACATGCAAGCACCATTTACGTTAATGATTATGACATTCTAATTTTCTTTCAGGGCAATCAGTTCCAACTGAGAAAATAAATTAACTTTCCTTTTCTCTTCATTTGTGGAATAATTTTTGTTCACAGTCATAGGATACTTGCTGCTGCTCTGACATCATACATTCCAGTACTATCTGTTTCTTTTTAAATCTCTTCCTAAGTTTGGTAGTCACAAAGCTTAAATGACATTAAGAATATATATTATTTTAAAAGTGATGACCATAGTGCTTAGGAAACTAGAATTCCCAAATCATTTAGTAACAGGTAAGAAAGTATTAACCATAACTTTGAAATTTGAAATCTAAATTGAAGCTTAAATGTAACAATTAGGAAACTCATCATCTCTTAAAATTAACTTTTCTGGGGGAGATTGTCAAAAGATATAAAGACTGTTACATTTTTTTTTACAGGCATTTTATATAGATATATTTAAAGGAAATGCAAGGGCAAAGCCAAACAGAACGAAAGGATTTTTCTTGTGCTAAGTAGTTAATTATAATATGTGTCTGAAATGAACCATTGAAAGTGAGAAATTGTGTGTGGGTATTAATCTTTATCATTATTGCAATACAACAGTAAATGGTCACAATTTTATATATTTTATTATCAGTCAAGATTGCACTGCGTAAGAAAAAGCACAAACAAGTTGTCCACTAAAACAAACTGACACTACCTGTTTGGTGTTCTAATAATTAAAATTCTAAAAATACAGCTAATAATGAAGCAATCCTTCACTTGCTCTTTTCCTTGCATTCTGTATTATTAATAATGACAGATGTAAAAGTAGATTCAGATGAATCCAGGTTTTTTTGAGAAACATTTTTTATGCAGCTGCATCCCACTATTGTAGAGAAGCTGGATCTGTAGATCATTTACTTGCTTTAATTCAGTAACAAGCAATCACAAATTGATGTCAGCAGCAGCAATCAGCGTTAGGAAGTAGACTTTAATAATGTCACTCCAGAAAGCACATGCTAAGGACTGATTTACCATTTATATGCAGATTTGTTGATGCAAATGAATGGAGAGAGATGAAGAAACCTTACACTATTCTTCTTTTAGATCTTGAATTCCTAAATGATTATAAACACGGATTAAGTATCACCAAACCCTTTACTTTATTACCCTGAGTCATGAGATATCAGAATGGTTTTGTTTATTATTTTTAATATGGTAAAAAAAAAAGCACATACAGTTTTCATGGCAAGCTTACTACCAAACACTGTAAATTAAGCTCCCCAAAAGTATGGATGTGACCATGTGCATTGGTGACTGACAGATTAAATCTGACTTGCCATTGCTTGGATCTTTCGCTGATCGTAGTGAAAGATTTGGCCTTGTTCCTGCAAACATGAATATCTTTACTCACACCAATAGTTCCAATGAGCATAAGGAGGACCCTTAAGTCTGGAGCCTACGATATATTTGTTTAATATTGAGGGTATTACAAAAAGACTTTTGCAAATTAGTTCCTGGAGGCTGAATGGTCCTGCCTGATTATGGCCCACCTACAAAGACTGATGTACTTTGGGGGAAATAAAGCAAAGCAAGAAGTCTGTTATCTTACGTAATGAGTGTTCCGGAGAGAGCTCAAAACAACCCTGAAAGAACAAGTATGAGAATGACTATATTAGAGATATGGCAAACCTTTGGGTGTGCCCTTAGTAGACTCAAACAGAGCTGAGTGCTCATACTGTTAATAAAATGTACTGTACCTTATCTCCTGACAAACCTGATATCTGAGTGCTTCTCCAAACATCGACTCTCATGTGGGAATATTCTTGTCTAGCTCCCAATCAAGCATTTAAAAAAAAAAATGTATGAACTTTTTGTGGAGCAATCATTTCACTATATATCATGCCAGGCTAAATGGTGGTCTAAGACCTTTATCTATGTGGGGGAAATTGACTAGCATAGCTATAGCAGAAAAGCTATTTTGCAATAGCTCCATGTGTCGGCACTATGTTCTGGAACAAAATTTTATTTGTATTTATTTGGGCAGGGGATCTTGGGTCAGCCTTGTGCATGGGTGGAAAGCAGGAGGGCCTCGGACCAGCTCTGTGAGGTGTCCCATTTTCCCTTTGGGAAAATATGGTCAGCCTATGGAGTAAGTGTGATGTTCCCCTATGGTGTTATCTCGACCGGTGATCTGCTAGGTCACTCCAATCCTTGACTCTGGGACCCAGCCTTACCCTACTCTGCAGGAGAACCCCACTCCTGGGCTGTTCACACACAGCCTCTAGCATGTAAACTGCTCCTTGGATTGTGCAATCAAATGACACTAGCCAATATCTCTGGTCCCAGACACAACCCTAGGAACTTCCATCTTGCAGTGTCCAGCTATGCCCACTGGATGCTGCAAACTTATGAGTTCGTCAGTATAACAAAGAAATTGATATGTACCAGGCTTGTTATCCCACGGGGAGTCTCTGAAACACTCCAACCCAACACACTGCTTCAGGTAGAACAAACAAACAAACTTATTACCAATGAAAGATAGATTTTAAGTGATTATAAGTCAAAGCATAACAAGTCAGATCTGGTCAAATGAAATAAAAGCAAAATGAATTCTAAGCTGATCTTAACACTTTCAATATCCTTAAAAACTTAGATGCTTCTCATCACAGGATGGTTGGTTACTCTTCAGCCAGGTTCTCCCCTTTGATCAGTGCTTCACTTGCTTGGTGTGGTATCTGTAGATGTAGGTGGAAAAGAGAAGACATGGCAAATGTCTCTCCCTTTTATCATGTCCTTTCTTCCCTCTTTGCTTTGCACCTTTCCCCCCACCCTTCCGCTTCAGAGTCAGGTGAGCATTACCATATTACAGTTCCAAACTGACCATAGGAAGTGGGGGTGACTCCTTCGAGAGTCCAACAGATTATTTTGTTGTTGCCTAGGCCAATGTCCTTTGTTCTGTGAGGCTGGGCTGGGTTTGTCCAATACATGCTCTGATGAGGTGTGAACTGCCTCCCTGTTCTTGGAGAGTTTTTGCTTGGGCTTGCTTTAAGCCATGAGGATACATTTTCAGCTTCATAACCATATATATGAAATTAAAACCTATAACATTACTGTAACAATTACTATAACATCATTATAACCACCATGTTCAGTGCATCATGATCCTTCCAAAGACCTGACATGACAAACTTTGCATTGGATACCACACAATCATTTTATTAGGATGAACATGGGGGTGCTGAGTGTTCCCTGGAGGTACAGATCATCACAGTAAGATACAACTCAGTGTAAGTACAGGCTCCACAATTTGACATTCAATGAAACTATTTATTCACGTTATATTATTTTTAAATTGTTTCCTGTTGCGCAAGAAATGTGACGTTTGTGGGAGATCAAAATGAGTGGCAAACTCTATTTGTTCCAACTCCAGTCTAGTACTTCGTGGTAATTTTCTATGCTGCATTTTTATTTCTAAATCTTTTCATGGTTGTTGCAGTCTGACTTATTGATACCTGTATTGAAATGGTACTCTCATAAAACAATATCAAAACAATTGCTCCAAAATTGCATTGACAAATCAAAAGACTCATTTAAGGTAATCAGGAAGCTGCTCAATAACCCAAAGACATTACTAGTAATGCCCAAGATAGGAAAATAATGAAAGATCAACCTGGTTAGTGGACAAAACTCTGATTATAAAAATCAACAGTGACTTCTTTGTAAGCAGACTATTTTAAATCAGGCTATTGTAAGACAAATTAATCTAATTTCCAATAAACCAAAACAATCACAAAATGGAAAGTGGCCAAAAGTGATGGGATTTCTGAGAAATCCCATTAGATATTGGAGGGAAAAACAACAACCTTGCATGTAATTCAGGCACAAATATGTTGTATCAAAAAATCTATTGCTTAAAAAAAACAACAACGAACTGTAATTATTATTCATTCTTTGGATGGTCATTATAGTAGCATTAATCACACCAAACATGGCATTAAATGTGTTATAGCTGGAAATAAAATTTACCAGGACTTCCAATATAATTTTTATGTTAATTAATATGCACTTAAATATGGGAAAAGCAATTTACATAGATGTGCTGTAATATAAAATACAGACCATTCTAGGTTTCTGCCAAATGTAATATACTTTTTGCTCTATTTATATGTTTACAGTGACATGTGAATCGATTTCAGTAATGGGAAAAGAATGAATCCGGGGACATCAGTAATGAAGAAGAAAATGTGCTGCATAAACCTTTGAGATGAATTATCAGCTAAAATGTACATGCCTTTACTATCCATTTTAATATATGTAATAATTCATGCATGAAATCAATTGAACAGAAAGACTTTAACTTGAAAACAATTATTCTTAAACTAACAGCAGGTAACCAGATTGACCTTTTTTAGATGTCACTGAATGTCACAAGCAGGATGACACATCAGAGACATTACCCTAAAACTTTAGAATAGTGAACAATGTCTTAATTTAGCTGATCAGACAAATAACTATAATTACAGTATTTTCAAAAATCATTTCATTCTTTATGAAACAGTCTATTACAATAAAGATAAACCCTTGATTTTATTGCTTGGCTGGGGTTAATATTGACTGTCTGAATACTTCACTTCTCAATGTCTATATAATTTCCTTATTTTAACCTTCCAATTTTCAAAGGTCATTAACGTTGCTCACTAACCCATGAAGTTGGATGTTGGTTGGTTTTTCTGGGAGAGGAGGCTGCTTCTGATTTCACCTAAGGAGAGCAAGCCACTCCAAATGTGCCCAAAATTCTAGGTGTGGAATAATTTTTCTGGGGAATCTGTTGTGGGGTCTTGATTAGGGTCTGCAACTATTTGTCATGAATGGTTTCTCTTCCCTCTTATCTCGTTGTGGTTGTAGAACAATTAACTTTGCTGAGAGGAGAATCACAGGCCTAAAATCAGTTTGTGTGGATTATTTCATTACTCCAGGTAGTGGAGATAAGGTAGCCAAGCTTAGATTAATTTTCCCTTGTGCTGAGTAGTTCTTGGTAATAGAGCATGTCATATGGTATAATTCCCAAATCTGAACCTTAGCGTCCAAAATTTGGGTACCAGCATGAATCCTCTAAGTTTAATTACCAGCTTAGATCCTGTGGCGCTGCCACCAATCAGGACTCTGAGTGCCCGACGAACTCTGGTCTCCCCAAAACCTTCCCTGGGGACCCCCAAGACTCAGATTCCTTGAGTCTCACAACAAAGGAAAATAACCCACTTCCCTTCCCCCCTCTTCTTCCGTAGAGAGATAAACACAGAGAGCAGATTTCCCCTCCCCCCTGTCTTCTTCCTCCCACCAGTTCCCTGGTGAGTGCAGACCCCCTTCCCTGGAGTCTTACCCAAAATAACCAAAAGATCAGTTAGATTCTAAACTCGCCCTGAGATGGCCCACGCCCCATCACCAACTATTTCGCTCTATGCACACGCCTTAAAATAAAAAAAAATTCTCTGGCTGCAAGTTTTAAAAAAAACAAAACCTTTGTCTTCTTCTCCTAGCTGCTAGCAGTAAAAAAGAACAAGAGAAATCATAATCTTACTGGCTTTTGGGGTTCTACTTTATCCACACCGCTGGCCAACATGTCATATGTATAATTCCCAAATCTGAAACCTTAGCGTCCAAATTTGGTACCAGCATGAATCCTCTAAGTTAATTACCAGCTTAGATCCTGTGGCGCTGCCCCAATCAGACTCTGAGTGCCCGACGAACTCTGGTCTCCCCAAAACCTTCCCTGGGGACCCCCAAGACTCAGATTCCTTGAGTCTACAACAAAGGAAAATAAACCCACTTCCCTTCCCCCCTCTTCTTCCGTAGAGAGATAAACACAGAGAGCATTTCCCCCTCCCCCTGTCTTCTTCTCCCACCAGTTCCCTGGTGAGTGCAGACCCCCTTCCCTGGAGTCTTACCCAAATAACCAAAAAGATCCAGTTTAAGATTCTAAAAAAAAAAAAAAAAAGGTGCAACACCATAAGGAACGATAATAATAACACTGAACCAAGGAAAAACATGGCCAGCAATTTCAGCACAAAGGGCACAGCAAATCGTTATGGATTCTTTGTGCGTGGTGTAGTCAATTGGAGTAGGGGGTGGGTGATTACCAGGTGAGAATCCCGCTGCATGAAGTCCAGGTAGCTACTAAATGTGTTTCTTTAGCAAGTGTGGGGTTAGGGGTAGTGCCTCGGGCTGCTTTGGTAATGCTTACTCTACCTCTGCTTGTTAGCCAATCCCTTAGTTTATATAGGAGCATGCCTATGATATTTCTTACGAAATTACTGGAATGTTAATAATATACTATTAACATTCCCTACTCAGATAAGCAAAGTTTCACGTCAACATATGTGGTAATAATTGATGCAGCATGAGGTCAACATTGTGGGTACATATTGTAGCTGGTTTCTTTAATATAGAGAAGATAACTAAACATTTCTTTTCTGCACCAGACTCACATAAAACACAAAATCATGTACCTTGGAGGCATTATGTATAGCACTGACCCAGGCAATGTACCTAACATGAACATTTCTGAACCTCCACTCAGTCCCCCTCTCACCATGTACAGCATTACTCAGTTTAGCTTCGTGTGTGAAATATATCAACATGATTAATTGCAACAGTTTTGTTCTCACTCTAAAAATATACCGTATTTCAATCTGAATTACACGAAGTGTACTACCCTGTTAAACACCTTTCTGTATTTCACCTTAACAGTGATGTATTTCAGTGGATACATAGGCAAAGTGATACCACTAAGTTTGTAACTCTCTTGCATGAAAGAGTAAAAATGAAAGAAAAGAAAGAAAATTGAATCTATCTGTAGTATTACAAAATTAACTAAGTTCCATGTCTTCCTTATCACAATCAGATCCTTTTATGACTAAGTATTACAACAATGCACACAACTTGAGCAACTTAACATGTGTCAGAGGCATATCTGAGGACTTGAGGTGAATTGTTGTAGAAATACTGTAGTATTTTGTATTAAGATGTAGTGCATGTAACAATGTCTGCATTCGTCTGGCTTGCACTCAGTGGCTGGTTTAATGCCGAAATGCGACATAAAACATGTATGTGTGAACTCATGATCTTGAACTGGTAAGGAACTACTGGAAAAAATGCATTATATACTTTTAGCGAAATAAGGTGATATCAATTAAACCCCAGCAATCAGCCTGGCTTATTCTTCTCAACTCATCATAGTAACTAAAGACCAGATTCTCTTGTTCACAAAAGATGAATAAAAGCCCATCCTTTGTATTTTCATTTTTCACTATCCAGACACAACCTAATTATTAATTTATTATTATTACACCCTAGATTATTGATTTGGAGTTATGATTTTCCAAACCCTAAGTGCATATTGTGTAAGAGCACTAAAATTCCATTATCCACAAAAAGTGATATTAGGACATGAGGAGCCTATACAGTCCCAATTTGACTTTCAATGACTGAGGACATTTTGTTCTGAATAAATGATTAAATTGCATAGTGTTATAAAATAATATCCACTTATCTGGAGATGGTGATCGAGCCTCTGTTGAGATTTAGCATTTGGAGCTGTTAAGTAATGTGTCACATACTACAATAGGTACTAGTCGCTGGATGTTCCAATTGTGGGCTGACGATTATGGAAGACAGATAAGCTACACACCTCCTGATTCCTACTATAGTGTATAATTCACACATTGTCTCTCGACTAGCCTGTGTGTGATGCTACGAATAATGTGAGAACCCATGCGATTATATAACTACTTTGCTCTGTGATCTCCATCAGTCACGCATACTTGATATTTTTTGTGTTTGTGATTGAATATTAGCACAAAAGAGAAGGGGAGATTGACTGGACATGCAGACCTGTTTAATTAATCCAGGCTATTTTAGAAGCAATGAGACTAGGAGATACGGTGAAAGACCACGCTCTAAAATCTTGAGCTTTCTCATTTGCTAGCGCAGCATTCTGACTATAGGCATGCCTTCCCATAACCTTCAACAACTCTGTGAACCCCTTTCTTTAAAAACGTCAAGTCTCTCTTCAGCGATAAACCCCTAGTCCTAATTAATGAAGTATTCCTGGGATTTTTTCTCGATGCCTGAGGTATGTACAAAAAGCAGTGATTTTGGAAAATATAAAATTTGTTTAGACATTGTCTTATTACCCCACTATTTATTAAGTGTCCCTTGGCCTCTGTTTGCCAGAAGTGGGAATAGCAAAAGAGGATGGATCACTTCGTAGATTACCTGTTTGTTCATTCCCTTTGAGGGCACCTGGCACTGGCCACTGTCGGAAACAGGACATGGGCTAGATGCGACCCCTGGTGTCTGACCAATAGGCGCCATTCTTATGTTTCATTACTTATTTTACTTACATTATGAATGGCAACACTTCTTCCAATAGATTACTCATACTTCTTTGGTATGTATAGACTGGTTATCACTTTGAAAAAAGACCTGTATAAGACAAGACAAAGGCTTCCGCTATGTTTCATCATCATATTTTTAAAAAAACGAATTACTTAGCTGGCCCATTTAATTTTTAAAAACAGCAAAAAAATATCCAACTTCCTCCATTTCTTACCAAAAAGAGTCTTTAAGTTTAAATCTTTCCAGAAAGGTATTGTGATAGATTGCTTGACACATTATGAATCTCTGTCTGCTCTTGAAAGTCCAAGGGGCTCTGGGCTACTTGGCCCTGTTGCTGCCAGGGTCCCTTAGGAGACTAGCTCCGGTTCCGTCCTATTTTAGGATTTTTTCGGGTTATAGCCTTTTTAATTGTTTTGCTGTTTGCAACTGTTTTATCTTGGTGGTTGGATTTTAATGTGTTATTTGGCTGAAAGTATCTTAAATTGTACCCTTTCTGTTGAGCAAGTTTCTCTTTCTATTGTTATAGCTAAAAACCCTGTAAATTATACCAGATTTCTTGGAACATATAACCAACCACTTTTTTATGTCTTTTCTCCTTTTTTTTTTCCTTTTTTTTTTTTTTTGTTTTTAAC
>NC_133783.1:39349543-39351200 GCF_003597395.2 Chelonoidis abingdonii
AAACAAAAAAAAAAAAAGGAAAAAAAAAAAAGAAAAACATAAAATCTGTGTAGTCAAGATGGTAAATTTACAGGGTTTTTAGCTATAGACAATAGAAAGAAAACTTCTCCACCAGAAATACAATTTAAGATACTTTCAGCCAAATACACATTAAACTCCACCAGCCAGATAAACAGTTGCAAATACAGCAAAACAAATAAAAAGGCTATAACCCCGCCTTTACTTACTCACTATTTCTGAATAGATAAGAGACCAAAAATCACAAACAAAGGCTTCCCTCCCTTGAGATTTGAAAGTATCTTGTTTCCTGATTGGTCCTCTGGTCAGGTGTTGTTTGTTAACCCTTTCCAGGTGAAAGAGACATTAACCCTTAGCTATCTGTTTATGACAGAGCATGATCCAGGAACAAGCGACCTATACTCTAAGTGTATGTCCTAAGGGTATCTATAGGGTAAGTCTTAGTATATGTGCAAAAGATATCAAGTAATGGAGTGTAAAAATCCAACATTCCAAGTTGAGCCTTAATGAGGCAAGGATAGTCAGTCCCCAGGAGGGATTTCACTTGTGGATGCCAGTCTAGCAGGTCAGTGAACATATGGGTTACTACATGGCACACTCTGCAGTCCAAGACCTGAAGGGAAGGCAATAAGGGCAGTTGTCCTGAGCACCAACCTCTGAGGGGTGCCAAAGGAACATCTGTGGCGGTGGGGTCCCACATCACTTTTTTTTGATCCACTGCTTGGAAAACATTTTCCACATTGAGTGGCTAATACAGTGCCCATGGTCACACAACTCCATGAAATCAATACATATACACATGGATAATTTCGGCAAGAATTCCTGGTTAGTTCAGGTTTTAGTTGGTTCAATTAGGAGTTTAATAAAAGTTGCAGCCGATTTGTCTCTGTATTATTTTATGAATGTTAGCTCTCTTTATCTGAGGACTGACACTGGCAAAAGGTAAAGCATCTGCTCTCTAGAGAAAATATTTGAAAAACAAAGAAATAGAGAACAGTCCCAGAAATAGCCAAATTAATATCTGAGTAGAAATATACTGCAGGTGGGAATGTACAGTAACTACCCAGACTTCAGGTATTATTTGTGGCAAGTATTTTGTGGTTTTTAATTTTCTCAGTAGCTCAAGAGTTATTAAAGCCATATGACCTGGCTGCCAGAGCTCAGGCAAAATACAACAACCTGAAGAGTGCTATGTTTGATGTCAGGGCCCAGGCCAGTGCCAGGCAGCCCTCTGGTCTTATATCAAGTAAATCTGTAAGATAAGATGGGATTTCTCAAGTGTGGCAAATTGCCGGTACTGTTATGCTGGGTCTTGCACTTTCTCTTCTTTGGGGAAGGTTCAGGGCACCATTGCTTGCCTCTGAACCAGTATTTTAATTACCCCACTAGTGTCCTTGAGGAGAGGAGTGGAGAGGGACAGACCTGGGCCCACCCTCTTCTCCAGGTCCCAACCCAGGGATCCTGAGGTTTGTGGTGAACCACTTGAACTAGCGGTTCCTTCCCCTGGGCTACTTCCCTCTCCTGCCCTTCAGCTTGTGAAGGGGCTTCTTGCCCTCCTTCTACACAAGCCAGGTGCCCCTTACCTAGGGTTTCTTTTGGATTTCTCAGCCCACCGCAGCACTCCTCCAAACTTTCCTTT
>NC_133783.1:39352388-39374405 GCF_003597395.2 Chelonoidis abingdonii
CCTCCCTCCCCCCTGCCGTGTTGCTTCTCTCCTCAAGCAAACTGTGAACATTCCAAAGAAATCCCCCTGCCTGCCTCTGCTCTAGCAAAAAAGCTGTGTTTGTTTTTTAGATAAGCAGCTCCGGGGGCCCAGAGTTCACAACAAAACAGCAGAGTGTCTGAACAGGCATTCTGGGATACCTCTGAATACCTCGGAGGCCAATTACAGCGCTTTTGGTGGCCACACTGGCAGAGCAGCACTGCATCACCAGCGCTGCAATCCTTATAGTCCAGGCAGAGCAGGAGTACAGCCCACGCTGCAGCCAGGGAGATGCAGCACTGTATGTGCCTTGCAAGTGTGGACGGTGAATAAGTTGCAGCGCTGTAAACCCACCACCAGCACTGCAACTCTCCAATGTAGCCAAGGCCTAAATCTCCCTTGCTGCAATTTAAACCCATTGCTTTTTCTCCTATCCACAGAGGTTAAGAAGAACAATTCTCCCTCCTCCTTGTAACAACCTTTGACGTACTTGAACACTTATCTTCGATTTTCCAGACTAAACAAACCCATTTTTTTTCAATCTTCCCTCATAGGTCATGTTTTCTAGACCTGTAATCATTTTTGTTGCTCTTCTCTGGACTTTCTCGAATTTATCTGCATCTTTCCTGAAATGTGGCCCCTAAAACTGGACACAGTACTCCAGCTGAGGCCTAATCAGTGCGGAGTAAAGCAGAAGAATTACTTCTCGTGTCTTGCTCACTACACTGCTGCAAATACATCCCAGAATGATTTTCACTTTTTTTTTTTTTTCAACAGTGTTACTCTGTTTACTCATATTTAGCTTGTGGTCCGCTGACACCCCAGATCCCTTTCCCGAGGGCAGACATCCTGTTTACAGGATTGGATCCCTTTTGTTTAATCTTTGGAAACATGGTACAAAATACTGAAATATTTTATACGGGAATTTTAATATCACTTAATATTTATTATCATGTATTAAAATGAAAGAAAGTTAGAATTTTGCTTCTCTGTTGCTTTTTGTTTGTTTTTTGAGGGGGGTTGGCATTATCTACGTCTGAGATATTATTGGATTGATAGTATTTACAGTGAGCTGAAAGAACCTAATATTTTAAAAAATAAGAATTTGTTTCCATTATAAGATCAAAAATTTTCTCTCTCTCTCTGTATATTACATTCTCAATAATATTTTAAAAGAACATTATTAAGGTTGGAAAGTCAAGTACTCAAAAGTTAGGGAATGCCAGAAGTTGCCTGTGCAACCTTAATTCAGCCACCTTGTGCATATGAATTAAAATATAGTCCTTAATTACAGGCCACTCCTCTACCTGATTTCATGTCCCTGCTCCAAAGCATGAGGATGCTAGCACATTTCAAAGAAAAGGTTACCAGAATTTTTTAACACAGCCAAAATGTATTTTTTCCCTAGCCATATTCTCAAAAACAACTGGACTGTTCTATATGATTTATTTTTTTTTAGAAATATTCAACCTCAGGCAAACACCTGGCATGGAAAATTTTTGCCTATATGGTTACAGTGTGGAAAGTTATAAGCAACTAAAACCAGGTTCTTGTAATGGAAAGTTTTGAGCAACCTTAACTGTAGGTGATTCTTCCATCGCCATCTATAATATCTGTTGCACTCAGAGTCTTTTTAACATTAGAGAGAAATGGAATGGGGATATAGATTTGAATTATCTTAAAGAGGGCTGGAGGTCACTTTGTTAACTATTTAGGGAATGTCTTCATACAAAGTACAAAATTACCCTTGAATTTTCAGCATAGGTTATACCAACATGAATTTAATGGGGGCCTTCTAGATTGGGGCGCATTGCAGAATCTGGGCCTAAGTCGCCAATCAGAACAGCTTCCAGATCTTTCAAGGGAGATGAGTCTCAAAAACTGAATCTTGACCTGGATCCAAATATCATTTGGATTCTTCTGTACATTTACACTCTTGAAAGTAATATGCTTGTATTCTTCTAAATATTTCAGGCCCTTGCAGAGGCATAGCAACTCATTGATGCAGTTCAGAGCATGGGAAAAGCAATGATAAAATTCATGTTTTAGAGAATCATTAAAATATTTATATTTTTAACTTACTGTGATGAGCATATTGTTTTAGAAACAGAATGCAGCATGCACCTAAGTAAACAATAACACAGCAGCTGTATTGATTCTTGGCGCTGTTACTATTTCAAGATTAATCCAAAATACTAGTAAAAAATACTTAGCATCTACATAAATCCAATCAGGGATTTTTCTCTCTCTAAGTCTCTCTCTTACAGATTTCATTTTTCCCAGAGCATAAATATTTAACCGAGGGTAAACAGTAAAGCAAGTTTAACAGTGAAAGGCAGCTGAACTTACTGCCAAGGCACTTGTTTCAGCACAGTAAATATACAATACCTCTTTACATGGCCTTGAGATATCACTTTATGTGGAGATATGTGATCAGGGCTTGTTTGCCAGTTTGACTCAGTCATAAAACACTTGCATGTGCTTTATGTTCCATGATTAAGATTTCTCAAAAGTACTAAGTAAATTATACAATTTACCATGCTGTAATTAAATTTCTGGTCAACAATACCAACATAGCTGGAGTGGACAGAGAATTTCATTTGGTTCAATGTGACCCTCAAAAATATTTAGTCACCTAACACCCATTGATTTCAATGGGAATGAGGTGTCTAAATACTAAGATAACCCGCAGAGGTTAAAGACTTTTACTTGTTGCAGAAATATTACTCACATCTCCTGTTCTTTTAGAAATAAATATCCTATATGTTTAATCTGTTATAAAGTGTTCTGAACATACAAGGCAAATATAATAGACATTGCTTTCTGGGCCTGACAAATGCAGTTTGGTGAGATTAACCTCAGGTGGTAAGTGCCATAAACTGAATTATGGTAATAGGAGTTTATATCTTTGAACATCAAAGAGCCATATTTGTCATTTTAGCATAAATCCCCAGGAAGAAATTATGCCTCGAACTATTAAAAGTTTTAGCACCTTATCTATCAGAGGCAGCAAATAAAAAAAAGTAAGAAATCAATATTTGTTTTATATTCAGTCTGCATCACTCTTGGACTGTTTACTACACTCCAGAATGTGGTGAGCACATCTTGTTTCTTGATGTGACTTTTGTACTTTTGATGAAATAGAGCTGCCTGAAAAAGTTTTGCCTGTCAAATTCTTCACCAAAACCCTTAAAAATTGAATTCTCTTTACCTGTTCTTCTTGGGAAGAAGTGTCATCTTACAGCTCTTCAGTGTATGCAAGAGAAAGAAAATATAAGCACTAGGAATTAAATAAAGAGTTAACCAGTACCTGATCTGTGGCCAGGTCTACACTACGAGATTAAATCGATTTTAGATACGCAATTTCAGCTACGAGAATAGCGTAGCTGAAATCGAATATCTAAAATCGATTTACTCACCCATCTTCACCGCGCGGGATCGATCCGCGAGGCTCGCCGTGTCGAATCCGGAAGTCCGGTCGTCTAGCTGGAGTTCCGGAATCGATCTAAGCACGCTCTGGGATCGAGATATCGCGTCCAGACCAGACGCGATATTTCGATCCCCGAGCAATCGATTTTAACGCGCCGATGCGGCGCGTAGTCTAGACGTGGTCTGAGAGATGGAATACTGAAGGGGTAATACTGGTAACTCGCAAGCACTGATCAGCTGACTCATATTCTAAAACTATCTTTGACCTATTTTACTCCCTTCACTGCCATCTTCTCTGCGCCACATAGCATATCTTGGAATGTAAACATACATAAAATCAGAACTAATTTAACTCATAATGAGTATTTTTAAAGTATGTTGGATTTGTCTACTTATTTTTCCTTTAACAATATAGTGTCAGTAAAAGAAATGTTTGCCCCCTTTGCAATACAAGGTGTTTGTTGCAAAACAAGGTGCAAATTCAAATTCAAATTCCATTGAATGGGAGCATTTCCATTGACTTCAATAGTTTTTGTAACAGGGATTTAGTCTCAGATCCTCAAAGGTATTTAGGTGCTTAACTGATGTTGATTTCACTGGTAGTTAGGCATCTACATACCTTTGAGGATCTAGGTCATAATGCTTCTAAGTCTGGCCCTGTTGTAACACTGGCCTTCTAGGGATAAGGTTTAATTCTTTTAAAATCATCTTGCTGTATCTAAAGAGTAATATGCCTCATTCTCATTTCCTTGGGGCCAAATGTGTCTCCTCATGATGCATGACAGAATACTCCCTTTTTAACATCCAATAATTCTACAAACTGTTCTGGAAAGTAATACATGGAACAGAATGGAAAATTATGCTTGTTACTAGGAAACCTCAGTCCTAATCTTCAACAGGATATAAGCAAACAGTCTCATCATGTTTCCCCTTCGTGATGTTGCAGCCTAAAGATCAGTAAAAGCATCTGCAAATGGCTTTTCAAGAGAATGGCTGCCGTTGTTTTTTTTCCATTTTAAAATAAAGATTGATAAGGAGTCCACAGCATTAATAGCCTCCAGTTGGTTTATTATTCCACATTAAACACAGTATTCAAATCTCTTTACATCTGGGGCTTTTTAATGGTTTTATTTTTCTTTGCAAAGGTTGAAGTGGTGCCATTATTTATCAGCTAGAAAGAATAGGTGCATTTTATTGATTTCACCAATCTCCTGGTTTTGTTCAGGTCTAATATATAATGGATGCACTTTGATTTTTTTTTTTAACTGTAGCTGTGATTGTAACTAAATATGAAACCTAGTTCTCATAAAAATTCAAGGACAAATTTGGCCTAAGGTGATAAATATGCTTCCTGTGGATTAACTTCTGCCCAGAACCATAGAAAGATCATAGAGGGCCCGAACAAAAGCTCAGAAAAGTCATTGGAAAGACTCCGACTGACTTCAGTGGGCTTTCAATCAGGCCAGGTAACCTTGTTTTTAGCTCAGTTAGAAAACTTTCATATTTTTGTCTTGGTCTGAGTCCCAGAATGTCCAGCCAAAAAATGGAGGATTCTGCTATACAGCTTCCCACAATACAAAGTGTTTAGTTTCTATATTACTGAGCAAAATTGAAGTATGGATGAGTTTTGAAATATATTCATGTGGACCAAGCTGCATTCCACAGCAGCTACTGTATGTATACAAGGTAGAAGGTCTTGAATTTACTGAAAGCTGAATGTTGTTGACCTGGAGAATGTTGTGTGTACCTGGAGAATCAGTGTAAGCTCAACAGAATGAGTTACAGCTGGGAGCATAGCCCGTATGATAGTATGTTTGTCTTTAATAAAAACTGATTTAAGTTTACTGGGGAGAAGGTGATTGTCTGAAAGCTTGGAACAGAAGCAGCAGGTTTCGTCTCTAATAGCTTGAAATCGTCTATGTTCAAATAACAATTGGGCATTAGTTAAGAAAATCCAGTTGTGAATATGTGAGGAGAAAGGTGGATTCTCCATAACAAAACATACTCAACCATGGAACAATTCCATTAAAGTCAATGGATTTCGTGTTAAGCAATGCAATGTGCTATAGGTTATAACTGGCATTTCAAGGCAATGTCATCAAACTTGTAAAAAGTCTACTTTGTTAGTTACCTTATAAAACATAAGTCTTAAAAACTAAGCACAGTACCTGAGCAAAGCTATTGTAAGCCAGTGGGAACCATTTTCACTACACAAAAAGTTCATCATACATTGCATCTAAATTTCTGCCTATCTTAGATCCATATTGAACACAAAGGGTCCAATTCTGCCACACTTAAACACAGAGAAGTAAAATACCCTATTGTTTTATTGTGTCAATTTACATAATATGGTGTTACTTGGCACCAATAAGGATGGCATAATCAAAGCCTAAATGATGACTCTATAATCCATGTGAAAATGTAAATATAATCCCTATTAGTATGAAAACTCATTGCTTTCCAAATGGGCTAATCTTGTTTTGTTTTTATTTTATTTATTATTTTATTAAGTGTACATTGTGTGAGAAGAAACAAAACAAACTGTAACAATTGCAATGCAACAGGAATACAATACAAAGGTGAGAACAATATAAATCCTTACGCACCATATCATAAACAAATATTTTATGATGGTTCATTGCTATATGCTGGAAGAAAACTCAGAGGAAAAAAAGAAATACATAACAAGTTCCAGGAAATGGAGGGAAGATGACATTCAGAATACAGTTTGTGAGACAGATGTAATATTATTTTGAACCAGAACATTATTATGCAGCAATGACATCAGTGTATAACTATCTCAAAAACTGTTTAATCAAGTCCACTAATAGAACTCCCTCCCAACACCATTCTGTTGACAAAGGATTTGGTTTTTTTTACAGCTAATGATCAGATTTTACAGTACTTTGGGAGTGTAAGTAGCTTTAAAGCCATGTATACATGTAATTTATGCCCACTTTAAGGCCCACTTATAGAGACTAAAGGATAGGGAGGGGCTTAGGCTCCAATCCCACAAGCACTTGCACACATGCTTAACTTTACTACTGTGAGGAGTCCCATTCACTTTAATGGAACTATTCACAGTACTAAAGGATGTACATAAGTGTTTGCAGGATCAGGGCCTTAATTAAAATGAGAATCTGCTACTAAAACAAAAGACCATGGGCCAGATCCTCAGCCGGTGTAAATCCGCTTAGCTCTGTTGAAGTCGCCAGCTGTAGAGCTGGCCTTTCACATATTATGTGGTTTGGGAAAATCTTCCTTTCTCCTATATGCTGTCCTTTCAAGAGTGGCGATGTCACTTTGTACCAGTTTTTTATCCTGGGAGGCCGAAGATGACTTCCAGTGTATTAGGGTATGGCTACACTGAATTTTAACAGCTAGGGCAGAGAGTCTACGGGCTTGTGCTATGACACTAAAAACAGATGTGTAGAAATTTGGGTTCAGTCTGGCGCTTGGGCTCTGAAATTCATCCCCCTCCCTGGACTTCAGAGCCTGAGCTCCAGTCATTTTTAGTGCTGTAGCCTGAGCACAAGTCTGTAGACTCAGGCTCTGAGACTTGCTCCTGTAGGTTTTAAAACACAGTGTAGACATATCCTTGATTCAAGCATTTTGCTACCAATGATGCTTGTAGGAAATAGTGTTTTTGTAAATCAAATAATGAGTGGTTTGGAGTTGGCGAGATCCAATAAAAACAATGGTCTCTGAAACAAAAGACTTCCCTAACAGAAAGTAATGCCTTTAGTGTTTAGTCTTCCCAAAAGCTTCTGATTTTTGAATTGATCTATAACGCACGTAAAAGGGAGATAGGTGTACTGCACATCTTCAACCTTTATCTCTGTCTTAATACCTACTTCTGACCTTTTATATTTTAAAAATATTACTGTGTGTTAATTTTGACAGGAACAAAATATGAGTTTATGAAGAATGCTGAGCGTTATATTCAATCCCACAGTTAAGCATGCCTCACCTATGTTCCAACAACTCCAGCTGGTAATGAAAAATATTATCGGCAAATAAATTAGTTGCGGAAATTATAATCAAAATTTGTCAGAACTTGTTTGCAATGAATAATTTGACTAGCACTGTTAGCCACAGACATCTTATGTCTGGATGAAGGCTACTTCTGTAAACGTTTAGGCTACATCTACACTACAACTGGGATCGATGCTCTGAGATCGATCCACCGGCGGTCAATTAGGTGGGTCTAGTGAAGAACCTCCAAATCGACAGCAGATCACTCTCCAGTCGACCCCTGTACTTTACCCCCGAAGAGAAGAGTAAGGTAAGTCAACAGGAGAGTTTCACCCATCGACCCCCCGTGGTGTAGACTCCACAGTAACTTGATCTAAGGTACGTTGACTCCTGCTACATTATTCATGTAGCTGGAGTTGCATTGCGTAGGTCAACTTACTGCCGTAGTGTAGACATAGCCACAGTAAATGATGTCTTCACTGCAGAGTTTGTCTAGATAATCTGGTCCAGATGCAAGCAGCCACACTGCAAATCCATACATAACCTACTGTGCCCTCACTGGTGTGGCACTTGCTCATGTGTGTAGCTAGGACTTCTGGGGGTGTATCCTATAGTACTTTGTGCTGCAGCAAACTGAGCTGCTCTATGATTTTTTCCACGTGAATTGTGGAAAAACTTGTCTGTCCTTCTATGTACACAGTGGGAATTGTGGGAAGACATTGGAGGACTATCAGCACTCGAGTGATTTAGACTGTGTCCTCACTGGAAAGTGGGTGGGTTATCATTTGAGTGAGAGTGAAACCTGGGATCTCACCCACGCCACATCAGTGCCAGCTAACCTGGTTGAAAACACCACTTTAAACTCAGGTCAGAGGTTTTTGTGTGTGAATGGGATAGGGGTTTGGAACAGATACCTGGGAAAGAGCCAGTGCTAACCTGCTGTGAAGCCATACCCTAAAAAAATCAGTAGGAAAGTCCTCTGCTTCTCTTGAGACAAATATATACAGTCTAGGCAATATTCTGTCAACACAGTATTTTTTCTATTAGGATTTCTCTCTCTCTCCAGAGTATACATTATGAACTACTCAGGGCAAGTTAACCCTTATTCTATCTATATGTATGTAAACACAGGGCTAGATTGTGTTCAGCCCTGCATGGTGCACAAAGGAGAAGGTAGAGGTCAAGAAGTCTTTTCCTTCTACTTTGCACCCTGTCAGGAAAACCCAGGCACAATCTCACTGGGGAGAGTTAGCATGCTCCTAATGAGTGTTCCTAGCAATGCTAGCTTTTCAAAGAGGGTTGGGAGCGGGAAGGGTAATGGCTGATGCTAATTTCAAGCGAGATTGTGATACCCTCACTCATTCTGATTAGTGCCTTCCTTCAAAAGAGGTCCTGTTAAATTAAATGGGACTAGTTATGCTGTAAGGTAGTATTCAGTGTAAAAGTATCACAATCTGGGCCCTAATGTAGAAGGCAATAAATGCTGTGCATTTTAAAGTCAGCCTGAATTCCTGTGGTCTGAGCCTTTAAATACTACATACTACACTGTATCTTCTTTACACCATCTCACCTGCAATGAAAATTTTGATTTAGAGCCACAATCAGGCCCACAGTATTTAAGAATGAAAAAATGCGGTGTTTTATCTACTAGATTTGTACAGTACATTAATCAGAGCCAAGAAAACTTGAAAATTGTCCTTGACAAGCTTCTCTCTCTCTCTCTCTCACTTCCTCAGCAAGCTCACAAGCTAAGCCTGGCAAATGTAGTTAAAGTCAGTAGTCTAACAAAGTCTCTCTGTCCCTCAGGTCTCAGATGAAACAATTCTCCCAAAACTAAAATCAGTTAAAAAGGGTTGTCTTGGTTCTTTTGTTCAGAAAGACTGTAAACGTCCCTTAGTTACAGCAGGTGAAATTCTGTTTGGCTTGTTTTGCTCTTTCAACAGCACTATGTCAGGTTCTGGAGTGTTTCTGTTCTCTCATGTGAAATCATGATGAGACCCAATATCTCATTGTTAATATTCTATAAAATATGATATACGTTGCAATGTTTCAGAAAGGGGGGAACTGCTCCGATGGAGAGTTAAAGGCAACTGCTTTTCACAAACAAGTTTAAAAAGAAACAGCAAAGTAGTTACCAAAGAAAGGATGTACCAAGAGTGCAATCAGAATTCATCATTCCCAATACCCACATGTTTTTATCAGCATGACCTCTGGGAAGGCAGAGCAAGATGGCAGCATCATCCAAATGTGTTATTCTTATTGCAGTCTAGTTCTGAGTAAGTAGTTCTTGGAATTTACTACCACTTTATTGCAAGAGTGATGAGAGATATTGTTTATCCTTTTGAAATTACCTACTCACTTCATTTGTTTTTGAACTGAAAAAAAGATTTGCAGGAAACTCCAGATAAAGTTAGCACTCATCAAAGGGGCTTTGAATATTATCTCTGGTCACTGTAACTATGTAAAGATTCACTGTCTTGGGGGGATTTGTCCTTTCTTTTGCTTCTCAGCTCCTGTTATCTGTCCATTGTCAGTCCCCTAGCTAGTGTTGCAAGATATTCAAGAAATGGAATTAAGCATGGAAATGAGAATAAACTTTTATTTCAGGATAAGAGACAAAAGTGGAAGTCACAGAAGAAAAAGCTCAAACTGTAAGTAAGATGAATCTATTAGTTGTTCTTGTACTCAAACATGAGCCACTTCACTGGGGAATAAGGTGCCTGTAACAGGGTGCTGAGCCTTTTTAGGGCCCAACCTGGCAAGACTTATGGGGTCTTGACTGTTTCAAAGCAAGACTTTGTGGTACTTGTAATCCCTAAGAAGCTTGTAGCTGGTCATATGACCAGGCTGAGAACAAGGCCTACTGGGAAAAGAGGCCTGAAATAAGAAGTAAGTCTTGATGCTTACTTTTAGAAGAATATTGGGTAGAGTAAGGAGAGGTTATTTTTTGGCTGTGCAGTGTGAAAGGGTGCACTTTTAATAGGTCTTTTTATGGCAAAAGCTTGTGCCTGGAGTTGGAGTGGACCTCTGGCTAAAAGCCATTAGGAGGGCAATGGACAGCCTGGAGCAACAGGGGCAAAAGGACTCCTGAGAAAACCTAGTGCAAGGACTATGTGGACCTCCTCCACTGATGGGTGTCAGGATTCATGTGAACTCTGATACAAAATAAATAAATCTATCTGCAGTCCCTAGTGAGAGGGCTATGGAAACCTGAGCACAAGGTTTTGATGGAAGATTGTTTCCAGTGCAAATACTGGAATCTAATGTATATATTTATAAGCCAGACCCCAGAAGGAAGCTATGTGATTGACTCAGAGGTCCAGAAGGGGAAATTGAGGCATAGCTGTTACTCTTGATGGACTAAATAAGATGACCTTATAACAGTGCACCATTACATATTTGCATAGCACATCCCACATTGCTCATCTGTGCATTAAGGTAGGGGAGAGCAGTTTCTGCAGGGCCACTACTTTTCCTCTGGAGCAGAGGGCCTGTAGGGGAAGTCTGCCTTTCCAATGTGCTACCTAATGCAGCTGGGCTGCTGTGGACGGGGAAGCAATCTGCTCCTGCTAGAGAGATGGCACAGTGAATGCCCACTTACTAACTGAAGCAAGGGGAAAGTAAGGACTGAATAGTGACTCTCTGAGCACGGCTTGTGACATTTCACAATCTAGACCTCCGAAATGAATGCCAGAGAATGCTTATTTACATAGGCAGCCCTGATGTCGTTGCTGATTATTAGGAGTTTTGCTTGAATAACTTAATGATAATGAGAATCTTGCCTGAATTCAGTGAAAACTGAGTGAGAACTTCAGGATTTGGCCCACAGGGCTTAAAGACAACACAAAACAATATTAATAATATTTATAACTGACAAATGCAAAATTGTTTGTCCTCATTTGTGAATATAATCCTATGCATGTGCATATCCACAGCTATTTGCAAACATCACCTGGAAAATTGCACATTTGACTATCTAATTGTCTTGTATAAATAAGTTTTTCTGTGCAAAGATAATTGTATATTTACTCATTTAGTAGCCACTTTGAAAATTTGGCCCTAAAAATGCAAGGATATTGTGTCTACAGCAGTATGATGACATTAATGTTCTCCCCTCTGGGACTGAATATCTAACTGAGAATTTAGCAGATGCAACACTTAGAAATTGTTTATTCTATTTCCACAAATAGAAAACACTTTCAGAATTCCAGGGAGGAAATGAAGATACAAAGTGCAGTCTAATACCCCACTAAGGGAATAATTTACTGGGTCATCATTGTCTCTTCTTACTTTAAAAATGATTGGGACTTGTATCATTTAAAAATAAATGAACAAGGAAGCTTTATTCTAAAACAGAAAAAATAACCCAGTTATTTTCAGTTATTTCTTAGGATATTCTAGCTCACGGAGTTTTGAAGGGCATTTTCTTGGGAACAACAATACATTTTTACAGAATTTGACCCCACAATATTTTTTATGATAACATATCTGTTTTGCTGGCATGTGCCCAGATTCACTAGCTGTACTCCTGACATATCATGCTGATAACTCAATAAGTCATTGACCTATTCTCTAAGTAGACAGACATTACTGCTGACATGGGGAAAGATCATCCCCTCCTCTAAAACTCGTGGAGGGGAGTATACTCTGGCACAATTTCCTCTGTGTGTGTGGGAAGTGTGCCACCTCTGTGGCATGCTCCCTTCCATGTCCCTTTGCTGGGACTCCACAGCATCAGTGCTTCACATGTTTGGGGAAGAGGGAAGGAATGGGGGAGTAGCCATATTCCAGAACACCATTATCAGTCCCCAAATGCACAAACTTGGACAGAAGTTAATTCAGCATTAAGTTATTTGCACTCCCCTGCATGGCTGCTACTGAACAACCCTGGGTGTTGAGAGACAAGGTGGGCAAGGCTATATATTTTATTGGACCAACTTCTGTTGGTGAGATAGACAAACTTTTGAGCTTACACAAAGCAGAGCTCTCAAAACCATCTCTGTCTCACAAACAGAAGCTGATCCAATAAAAATATATTACCTCACCCACCTTGTCTGTCTCATATCCTGGGACCAATAGGGCTATAACAACACTGCACGGAGCTAGAGAGGGATCTCAGGCAGCAGGCACAGGCAGCGTAGGGATGCAGCAGCACCAAACAGGAGGACAGCCATGCATATACAGCAAGATGACTTCAGCCTCTGAGAATCTGGACGGTTCTTTCCTCTGTATCTCCTGGGATTGTGAAGCCTCACGCTGAGACCACTTTGTGGTCCTCGAAGCCAGATTGTTTCCTAGACACTTCTGAAGTGAACATCAATAAGATTTCTGTCGCAGGGCTGCCCAGAGGATTCAGGGAGCCTGGGCTCTTCAGAGGCAGGGGCCCCCCACCGCCGAATTACCGTCGAAGACCCGGCACTTTGGTGGTGGGTCCTGGAGCGAAAGGACTCCCCGCCACTGAATTGCACGGAAGATGCTCTGGGAACCCGGGCCCCACGAGAGTTTTCTGGGGCTCCCGGAGCAAGTGAAGGACCCCGCTCCATTGGCCACAGAAAACTCGTGTGGGGGCCCCCGTGGGGGCCAGTGGGCAAGTTGCCCACTGAGCCCCCCCCCCCCCCCGGGCGGCCCTGTTCTGTCCCATCCCCATAAGTCCCAGAGGAGAAAATAATCTGGGTCTTGGAGAGCATATCCACTCACTGAGGTCTCAAACCCCTCAATACTGCAATGGGGAGGGGTGATTAAAGCTACAGGAGAAAACAAAATCTAGGTTTACTATGTAGCAAGAGAAAATAGGAAACAAAATTGGAAACTTTTTAAGGCTAGCTGTGGCTCATTTGCTGCCAACAGCGCACATGTAGGGCAGGCATAAGGAAAAAGACTAGGGAGGCTGCCATGATCCCAACTAGGTCTGCAGCAGCAGTATTTCAGATATATGCCTCTGCCTGTCATTTGGACTAACAGTGTAATTGGTACAGAATCAAGAATGTGTGAAAGTTGTTTTCACCTGGTTGATACCTTTGAGGTCAATCTTATTGCAGAAGGAACAAATGTACTTGGATCAAAAGACAATTTAGATACAAACTGCTGTGTGGGATTTATAGTTTTAATTAAAAAGATTTTAAGCTTTAATTAAAAGGTACATGAGTGCTCAATATTTAAGAAAAATGCCATTGTGTCAATTGAGATGCATATTTCTAGTCACATGCAAAAAGCAATATGCATAATTAAAAAGTAAATTTAAACTGATATGAGAGAGCTGCTTGACAGATGAAATAAAAGAGTAAATCCTAAATAAAGAATGAAGGAAATGTTTCCTTTCCACCTTATAACATCACTTTAAAAATCTAGTGATACAAACTGATTTCGTGAGTAAGTATCAAATACAGAGTATTAAGCTGTGTGACATGTTATTATGTTTAGTCCCATTGATGCTCAATTTATACCATGTGGTAAGAAGTGAGAAGTGACAAGCCAAAGCATATACCAGGATAATAGAAATTACCTTTCTTTCAGAAACTACCTGAACTTGTTCTGACTAGACAAATCTATTAGGAAATGATGTATCCTTCTGCTATACAAAATGGAGACAGGTGGAGTAGGCCTTGGAGTCAGCAGCACCCAGATTTTTAAAGGTATTTAGATGTTGCTTAAGTCAATATTTCAAGTCTTACATGACTGAGGAGTCTAAGTCTCATTTTGAAGAGTAATGGAGGCCCAGATCCTCAAAATCAATGGGACTTAGGTAGCTTTGAGGATCTGGGCTTTAGGCACTTAGGGTGGAATTCACAAGGTGGGATTTAAGTGCAGCAATGCTAAACATTACACTACCTAACTTTTACAGCCCTGCCACCTAATAGAATTCACAAATCTGAGTTAGGCACCCAGGATCTCAGTATGATGCAGGGGGAGACTTAGGTGCCCAAAAAGGGGATTCACAAAAGCCAGTAAGCTGACTGGGGAGCCAGCTGAATTAACCAATAGAAAATGCAGTGGAGAGGGCTTAAGCCCTGCCTGTCAGCGGGAGTTAGACACTGAACTTCAGGGACAGAAAGAAGCACCTACTGTCACTTGGGATTCACAGCTGTGAATCTTCTCCTGGAGATAGATGCCTAAGCCAGATCAGCCCTTCTTCAAGAAAAACCGAGGAGGTGCTGGTGAGGGTACCCCCTCTTATAACCTTTAGCCTAGTGGTTAAAGGACTTCTCTAGGGTGTAGGAGACTATGGTTTGAATCTCCAGTCTGCCTGGTGTGCTGCAAGGGTTAGAAGTGGAGTCTTTAACTCCTAGGAGAGAGCCCCAATCTCTGGGGTATTCTGGTGATCTGCCACTTTAGAACTAGTCCATGGTATATAAATAACTAAATATTTATTGGAACAGCAAGTAAGTATGAGACAGACTCTATAGTCCAGTGGTTAGGCCACTCCCCTGGGGCAGTGGGAAGCAAAGGTTCTAGTCCCCTTGCTCCAATAACTATTTATGATTATACAGTGAAATAGTTCCAACAAGAAAGCCCTGCCCTATAATACCCCATAGGCTAGTGGTTAGGTCACTGATCTGCAGGGAATACCCAAGTTCAAATCTTTGCTTCACTTCAGGGTGAGAGGGGATTTGGGGTATCTTGAGTGAATGCTTTAACCGCGGGGCTTAAGGTTGTAAGCAGGGGAGCCACCGCAATCACCTTTTCCTCCCAGCATCTTTCAATCTGCTCTGAACACATCAACCAGCTTGGCCCCCAAAGGCAAGATATACAGGGCAAATGCTTATGCTGTGAAAACCTCTGGAGTGTAGGTGTGAGTTAAGCAGTGTTTGGACTTTGGTGGCTGAGCCCCTGCCCAGCTGCCAAAATTTAGGAGCTTTAGGGACTTTAACCGTGGAAACTTATGCACTTATAGGATTGGGCAGCATCTGAGCAGGGGTTTTAAGAATGGCAGGGGTGCCTAAAATTTGAACTTAGGTTTAACTGCAACTTTAGTGAATTAAATCCCTCACTAGAGGGTGAGTCAATAGAATTTAGGCTTCTAAATCCCATTGACTTTGAATGAGACTTAGGCTTGAAAGGGTCATATCCACAAAGTTGCTTAGGTCTACCATTTGGGCACCAATGACACTCTCAAAACCACTGCTCACCTGTCATCTGCACACTAGGTGTCTAAGTTTCTGCTGGTGGAAACGCACAAAACTACTTATATCCTTACACCACCCCACATAGCTAAGGAGCTGCTTGGAGTCTTAGCACAAGACAAATCTCCAAAGCCTTGAAACAGGATTCTTATTTACATGTTCCCCCTCCTAACTTGCCAAGGAGGCATTCTGTTGGTATGACGAGAGCATGGCTTTAGGATCAGGTTCTGAACAAAGGACAGCCCAGGGGGTTGTCCCGTGATTGGGGCAGTTACCTGGGATGTGTGAGACCTATATTTAAATCCCTGCTCTTAATCAGGCAGAGCAGAACTGGAATCCAGGTCTCCCACAACTCAGAGTGCCCAACCACTGGTTCGTTAGCTATAATGAGATTTATCTCTGTTTTTTGTTACTTATTTATTTAGTTATTGCGAGATAGATCTGATCTGGCTTATGTGCCTAGCTCTGGGAGAAGATTTATGGCTGAGAATCCCAAATGGAGGTAGGTGCCTCTCTACAGCCCATCAGTGAGGTACCTAAGGCCCATATCAATGTGAGTTAGATTCCTAAATACTGACTCTTGAGGGCTAGGATACCAACTTTTCCTTTTGGTGATCTAGTTTCAGGCTTAGGAGAGAAACTGCTCCCCAAACATGGTTCAGGACCTGACACACAAAACAAAGGGCAGTAGGCAGGAGTGGAGTGCTAATGGCCAAACACAGGGCCGAGGAGGCATCTTGCTGAAAGAGAATGATTTTTCGGGAGCTACACATGCCACAGTGCTCCTTACTGCTGCTTCACAATGAAGCAATGTGTGCTCTTCTCTCCTCTCCCCAGTGCCTACTACTGATTGCAACATGAAGGGTCCCCCTTGGAACTATGAAACATCAATGGGTGTATTAGCCAGACAGCTCCTTCCTAGGAAGAGTTCATAGGCGTAAACACTGTTCTGGTTCTGTGAGTGTACCTCTGATTATAACTAGTTTGTTAGAAAATAAGAAACTGCATTTGTTGTGTTCTTTTGCAATTCCCCTGCACAAAGACTGGGTTCTTCAAAATAAGAAAAAACTCCCTTCCTTGGACTGTTTTTGAATTTCCACTTGCATCTTTTATATTTTAATATTCCTATCAAAACTCTAACTCTAGCTGGTTGGGGATGAACCTTGGAAAAGAGAAATAGTGAATACCCCTTTAGAAGGTTTCTGTTATTGAATTGCCAGCCCTGGTTTCAAAACTGTTCTAAGGTGTGTAGGATATGTACACTCCTCTGCGTGGAAAGATATTCTTTCTAACTCTTCACTAATGCACACTAGGGGCCTGATCTGTTCTAATTCAGCACCAATAATTTAAATAGAATAAACTGACATACATTTTATATGCATAGGGCAATAGAGATGTTAATTACTTGCATGGCCTTTGTACATCCCTGGGTCACTGCATAAGTATGTGAAAAATCCTAGCTTAATCCATGTGTTATGACTTATTTGCTATATAACTTGTTTGTATATAATAGATCAAATAGTAAGACATCAAATGTAAAATGTAAAAATTACTGAACAGCTGGGTAATGGCTTTGTTTCTCAAATCACATTTGTGATAAGTGATGGAAGATAAACACCAACTGCTAGCTTTCTTAATAGAAACATATTGGTTTCAGAGCTAAACTCATGAAAACTAAAATAAGATGACAATAGTGTTTTTACTTTAAAAAACACAAAACAAAGCAGTTAACATTAGAGATAGGTTTAACAGGTTTGAAGAACCTGGGGACTTCTGTATATGGGACAGGCAAAGCCATTATATAACTTGCATTATTCTCTGAGGTTCCATTTCCAGGGCTAGTCCAGATGCTGTAATGGTGTTTCCCAAATGTCAGTTTCTGGGGATACTATCACAGTACAGTGATTTGACGTCCTTATAAACATGCAGATTTGAGGAGTAGTAGGTATTTTCATTACAATTAGTTATTTTGATTGATTTTTATATATATATATGGATTTTAATATTTCACATTAGAATGTATTCATATTGAGCAGAACTTTTCTTGAGGTTTGATAGTGGGGCATTACTAACTAACATCAAATATCACAAAAAACTGTGGTAAAGTTTGTCAGGATTTAGTATTTGACTTTGCTCAAGTATCTTGTTCTAACTTGCCTAAACTCTTCATATCCATATGTCAGAGGCCTGGTGTTAAAGATACAGAGCAAAGATTACCCTTTCAGGTATGTTTTCTACAGAAAGGAACTAATGATAGTTATCTCCTCATAAGCAGGGCATGTGGTACAACTTTTTATTCCCTCAGTTGAGTACATTAGATAACAGAATTAAATAGAAAGAAGCTCTGCTTAAAACAGTGTACTGTTTCTTTTTGTGCTTTAAGTGACAGAAGTAACTGGGGTAGAAAGATGACGTTTTGCTGGAGAAATAGTCCTCACTAAAGATGAGTCTTTGAGTGCACCTGTGAAAACTGGCTTTGATTTGTCCTAAACCGGAGGCACTGAACATCACAATTCCTACATGCACAGTGCTCTGTTGAGCAATTATAGCACTTTTAAAGTTAAGTTTGGAAGGAAAGCAGGCAGGCTGTATTCTGCATGCGTGCATGGGGAACTGAGCTTTGCAAGGAATATATTTGACTTGAAAGGTGAACATTGAATGAGGCAGGCATTCTTGCCCCATTCAGTTGGCACCTTGTATAAAAATGATTCTTGGTCTGTGTCTAAAATACACACAAGTGCATGATACTACCTATGTGCATTTAAAGTTGTAGAACAAAAAATGCATATTATTGGAGTTGTACATGCTCATGTAATGAAAGATGATGGCCAAAATCTTCAAAACATTAGTATATAAACGTAGATTGCTAAATCCATAGTTTAGCACATAAGTAGAAGATTGTATTGAGGAGACTAAAGTTTTAGGCATCTACGTTTTAAACTCTCACTTGTGTCATAACGGATATGCAGAAGGTGACAGAGTTAAAGTTGTAAGTGCGTGGTTAAGCCTGGCATTTAGTGACATTTGGTAGTTTAACCAAGAAAACGTAATCTATTCATCTATTAATGCAGCTTTTCTGGTGGAATAATATTTACTTTATAAACATCAATAATTTAATTTATAAACACAAAATACAGTATCCAAAAAACTATTGTTTATGTTACAGTAGTTACTCAAAGGTCCAAATCAGGCTCAAACACAGAGCAAGAGATGATCTCTGCCCTGAAGATCTTACAGTCCATGTAAAAATGAGAGGGGAGGGTGCGGGGGGAGAACAGAGGCTATGTGACTTGCCCAATGTTGCAAAGCAGGCCAGTGACAGAGCTGGGGATACGACCTAGCTTTCCTGAAGCTAGCGTAAGTGAACAGCAGTGTAGCCATGGTTGCCTGGGTTTCAGCAATGGAGTCACAGTTTAGCTGGGCCAAGTATGTACCCACTGGTTTCAGGCAGGTTCATAGGTGCTGGAAATAGGGGTGCGGGATGTGCCATTGCACCCCCTGACTTGAAGTGGCTTCTATCATATACAGGGTTTACAGTTTGATTCAATTGCTCTCAGCACCCCCGCTATACAAATTGTCCAGCACCCCGGTCAGGTTTGTACTTGGCTCAGCTAAGATATGCCTCTGCTGCTTGTGCTACCTCAGGTACACTATTATTTATATATTTATACATATGCTAGCTTGAAGAGAGCTAGTGCAAATATGTTACACAAGCAGGGGAATCAGGCTCCTAGCTCTTAATGTGGATGTAGCTTGAAGTGTATCTCCTAAGTTTTTCCTGTTCTAATCTTTATCCTGCCCACACATCCTCCCCCAGCCTCTTCTTTGTTGTCATCCTTTGCTATGGTCTAGGACAGAAGGCCATAGTAAAAGCCTAGAGGAGCAATCCACCATGCCTCATAAGCTCAGCTTCCATTAATATGGGAGTTCCTTTCATTGGGAAGTTAGGATGTGTCTCCCCGTTTCCACACTGCAGTCCTCCAAACTCCTCCCCTTTCTGGGAGCTTGGCCAAGGTTTTTGGTCACACTTTAGCTCTACTCACCATTTATTTTCTGTTGGGGTTGGAGACAGCAGGAGGACATAGCCCGTAAAAGTATAATTTGGGCAAAAACCTATTCTACAGACTGCCAACTACATAGCCATTTGGGGTCTTTTCTTTGAGAATTTTTGTTGGGATTTGTCCGCTTCATAAAGCAGATTTAATTTGTATTAAAGCTGCAGGGGGCTACAGGGCCAGTACAAGCAGTCAAGGGCATAGGCCAACCATAAGAAAAAACAATTGCAGGGTTGTGGGGGAATAGGAGAGGGAATCTTGTTCGATTAAAACTAGACAGTCAGGCAAGAGATGGCCCCAGGACAGTTTCTACCCAAACTCCAGTTTATCCTGAGCTTTTGTGAAGAACTTTATAAACATGGCTTATTGGGCCATTTTGCATGTACACATTTCATTAAGTAAAACTTTTAAAATGTATGTGACATTCTTTCATTTGTCCTTTCCCCTTTCACGTCAATCTATTTTTCCTCTATTTTTGAAAGTATCATTTTAATTGTTTCTTTATATTGTGTAATAACTGATTTTCCATCTCCTCCCCATCTCCATTATTTCCTACACTCACTTCCCTTTTTTTTCCCCTTAAGATTTTAATCTCTCGTGTTTCTCCATTCCCACCACCATCTTCTCTGACACTCACTTTTCTTCCTTGCCCCCAAACTCAAGCATTTGTGCATCACCATACAACATGATGTTCCCTCAGATCACCACCCACACTCTCCTGCCATGTTGTCCAGATTCTGAGAGTCTTCTTCCCACCTCCCAGCTTTCCCTTACGAACACAATTTCTCTCTCATACACAGAATGACTGTCCAAAGGATGAGTAGGGATTGATCATATTTTAAAATGAACATGTGAATAACTCAAACCATCAAGTATCAGAGGGGTAGCCGTGTTAGTCTGGATCTGTAAAAGCAGCAGAGAATCCTTTGGCACCTTATAGACTAACAGACGTTTAGGAGCATGAGCTTTCATGGGTGAATACCCACTTCGTCAGACGCAGGTACTCTTCTGGCTCAAACCATCAAGTTGTGCACATGGTAAGCCTAAGTAGCTACACCGTCTCATAACCATCACTCTTGTTCCTCCCCCCCAATGGTTGCTATACCCATTTCTTGTGTTTTGTCTTAAATTAGTAAAGGTTTCAGGGAAGGGATTGGCACTTCTTATTATATGTGTTTGTACAGTGCCTAACATAATGTGACCCCGGTCCACACTGGACACTACCATAAACAATCACAACAACATGCCATACCCACAAATCACATATGCATTTCTACCACCTCCCAAAATCTCCCTAGCACAAACACTCTTGTCTTCCTAACTCCTCAAAAAACCTCTCTCTCACACATACACACTGCTGCCTTCCCACCTTCAAAACAAGCAAATATACAAACGCATGGGATCCCTCCTTTTGTACCTGCTTATGGTACATAGAAGTAGGTCTATGTTTTCAGTGTGAACCTTTGTTCTTAGAGAAAATAACAGTTTTCATATCATATCTCTAACAAGCCAGAGCAGGATAAGTTAACAGAGAATTTCAGCCTTGTCTCTGATATCTTGGAAGTTTTTGAGGGCTCACACCTAACTTCTAATATGTTTTAACATAGGAGGCAATTCTTTGTTTTGTTGTTTTGCATGAATACACTTCAAAAGAACACCAAAGAAAATAGTCTGAACTATGACTAAGAATGAGTGATCAGCAGAATAATCGCCATCTGCTTTGCAATATCAGTTCTTATTGAAGTTGGCCAATAGAAGTATTTCCAAATAAAATGGAAGCATAAAAAATGCATCTGTGAGTTAGAAACTCACAGTACATGGTTCATATGTGCCACAAATAATGATCATAAAAGACATCTGTTACTGTTTGCAACGGGCAACAAGCTTAGTTTTGCAAGAACTTTGTTTTGACATTAACTCTGTGGTATGCACAGACTGTTTTCTGTGAGACAACTATATTAGCCATGAAAGTTGGTTGGAAAATTTGGTATATATAATTACAAAAGTAAGACTCAGATTTTTGAAGATAGTTAGATGTTGCTCCACATCTCAGAGACTCCAGCTGGTAGGAGCAGAAGAATCCAAAAGAGGGACCTTTGGATATTCAAAGGATATTCTACAGTTTTGACAGGTTTCAGAGTAGCAGCCGTGTTAGTCTGTATCCGCAAAAAGAACAAGAGTACTTGTGGCACCTTAGAGACTTACAAATTTATTTCAGCATGAGCTTTCGTGAGCTACAGCTCACTTCTTCAGATGCACAGAATGGAACACACAGACAGGAGATATTTATACATACAGAGAACATGAAAAGAGGGAAGTATGCATACCAACAGGAACCAGAGTCCAATCAATTGAGATGAGCTATCATCAGCAGGGGAAAAAAAACTTCTGAAGTGATAATTAAGATGACCCATAGAAGG
>NC_133783.1:39374973-39378808 GCF_003597395.2 Chelonoidis abingdonii
ATGGCTAGTGGCGTTCTGTTATTTTCTTTGTTGGGCCTGTCCTGTAGTAGGTGGCTTCTGGGTACTCTTCTGGCTCTGTCAATCTGTTTTTTTACCTCAGCAGGTGGGTATTGTAGTTTTAAGAATGCTTGATAGAGGACTTTTTCTGCCTTGGGAATATTGGATGTTTGCTCCAGGCTGCCTCACCCCCTCCTTCAGTCTCTTCACCTCAGTTTTGGCACACTAGTATTGCCAACCCTCCAGGATTGTCATGGAGTTTCAGAAATTTAACTTTAATTTTGAATTAAATATTGTCATGTGATTAAGGAATAATCCATGAATATGTTTAACAAGAATTGGCAACCTTACCTCACACCTACCCCTCTTACTCTCTTCTCCTCTGCCCTGTTCCCCTCATTTCCCTTCCCTTGCCTTTTCTTGGCCTATGTCCCAGTTCATTTTTTTCATTTACCTTTGAATTTATTCAACAGATGTTTTGTTCTATTTATCCTATGGCTCACTCAGATATATTTACATGGTCACTTAATCACATGGTATTGTGGGATTGGATGCCTAATTTTTATAAGCATGACGGGGTTGCTGGATAAGGCACTAGGACTTCTCATTGTTTCATACTTCAGGGAGGGGTAGTAGGAAACAAGCAGGTCTATGATATTTTTTCCTTCCTCTTTCTCTCTGAGCTATATAGGACGTATTTAAGCAATGTGAATTGTAGATAGGATTCAAGATCTGGATTGTATGTTCAGGACTGCTGCTGTCTTGCTGTATGATGTGGGCAAGTCACTCCACCTCTTGCCTCGCCCTCGCCTCTGCCCATCCTTCATCTGTCATGTCTATTTAAATTGTAAACTTTTGGGCACAGGGATTGTCTCTTACTATGTGACTAGCATAGAGGGCAGGGGGCACAGCCTCAGACCTAAAAGTGCTATTGTAATATAAATAGCAATAAAAATTATATATGGCCTCATTACTATTTTATATGAATATCTCCACAAAAGCCATATTTTCTGAAGACATGCATGGCCAGATTTTACAACATGTGAGTTACTTCCAGGATATAGAGGACAGAAAGCTACAAACCACTGTTATCAAGCTTTAATGGTTATGTACAACAAACTTTACATTCAGTCTTCTCTTGTACTCATACAAGGTCATGGTGTCTGTATATTCAGATAGAGCAGGGGTCAGCAACCTTTCAGAAGTGATGTGCTGAGTCTTCATTTATTTATTCTGATTTAAGGTTTTGCGTGCCAGTAATACATTTTAACTTTTTTAGAAAGTCTCTTTCTATAAGTCTATAATATATAACTAAACTATTGTTGTATGTAAAGTAAATAAGGTTTTTAAAATGTTTAAGAAGCTTCATTTAAAATTAAATAAAATGCAGAGGCCCCTGGACCGGTGGCCAGGACCACTGAAAATTAGCTTGCATGCTTCCTTTGGCACATGTGACATAAGTTGCCTCCCCCAATATACAGTGATATTTGCAAAGCACGTGGTCACCCATGTCTGTCTCCCTTGATTAATTGGCTCAGTGGTAACCTAAGATGCCCATGTGAACAAATCCAGGCATATGTCTTTCAGGTGACGGCACAAAAGTTCATAGCAACTGAATAATAAGGAGCATGAACACAGATGAATCTATTTCAATTTAAAATTCTAGAAAAAGTTTGCAGAAATCTTTACTCAAAGCTTATCCAGTTTTAGGTATGTCTTTATCAATCAACATTTTGCTTAAAGACTAAACTGGCTGATCTCTCATTTCAGTGTTATAATATTTTTAATAAACTGTCAAGCAGAAGTGTTGACTAAATTGTGTTCAGTATGGGAACTTCTTAAACAATAGCTGAAACCAAAGTGAAATAAAGCAGCAATCAGCAGGGGTTGTGTCAAACAGAAATTGAGTTCTACAGGTAACATGTAGGCCTACAAAGAATATAAAGGGACCAATTACTACCACCAGCCAGGAAAGATGCTAGAAACCTATGTTTCTGGACTTGAAGTACAAAGTTCTAATCCCAGCTCTTCAGAAGTATGAGGTTTGAATAATAATTATCTCTGTAGCTCAGTACCAATTGATAAGTATCAATTTCTCCTGTCCTGTCTTGGGGAACTCTGCAACTCAAACTAGTATCCAGAAGCTACTCTTGTACAATTAGGAAACAAATATGTGACAGTGCTCTAGCTCTGCAATTAAATTTGTGTGCGCACACGTGTGTATTTGTGCTGGAATTTGAAAATCAAAGATTTATGTAGTAGTAAATTTGAATTAAGATTTTTGTTGTTGTTACATAAAGAGAAACCATCAAGCTTGGTAAGTTTTTCCTATCTATTTGAAAGACATCGTCATACAGTATTATGGAGCAGATCTTCAGCTGGAGAGAAATGTCATATCTCCATTGATTTCAGTGTAGCTGTCAGTTTATATCAGTCGTGGCTCTTCCACCATATGTATTTTTTTATTTATACAAAAAAGTACTTCAATAATCCCTACCATAACAAACTAATTTTTAAAAAAATCAGTAAGAAAAAATATTCACTTTCAGGCTTGTGTGTAATTATAATAAACAATCAAAAACATAATTTTAATTCAGGAGGCAGGTACGACTTTATTTTAAAATTGGAATCATCTGACAAGTAATAGCATTTCCTGTAGTAAGGAATTAATTAATAAATTACTTACAATGGGAGCCTCAAAAAATACATCAAGCAAACAAATGCATAAAATAAACAAACAAACAACCTACTTTAAAAAAGGATGCATGTGGTTAATCTGGTTTCATTTGCCGTGTAAATTATCAGAAGAGTCATTGCTATATTGACTCCTGACAAATAGCCAAACATCACAATTAAAGAGTTTGAAGAGATCATCAGTAAGCACAGAACTGTAGACTAAGAGAAGTAATGAAAGAGACAGATAGGAATGGATAAACAAGAAGCAAAATTAGAGATGGAAGATGCTCAGTCAGTGCTCCTTGGAATGGACTGTCTCCATTGATTGCAATTATATACTGTGAAAGTCTGTACCCTTATAGGACTATGATAAATCTTGTACAAAGTACAACTTGTGAGGTATCATCTGAAAACTCATAATTTGCAGATTATTGTACTGGTAAAATATATGTGGTAACATTCTCTGTCAAGTTATAAGATTCTACTGTATGATTTTACAGAAAGCAGCCACAAACCAGTTCCTCAGAGGCAAAAGGCTAGCCTCAGCCAGGTATCAACAAAATCAAATGGACTATCACCTGGTTAAGTGGCCATTTTTTGGCAGGAAAAAGGATATGGGTGAAGATTTATATTTTTGACAAAGAAACAGCTGGAGGTTCCCTTGCACACAGACTTTCTGTCTCCTAAACCTCAGCTGGAGCTCAAAGAAGAGGAAAAATGAAGAAGGAAGAATAAAGACTGCAAATCATCTTTCTCTTCATCTCTACTCATGGCACTGACAACACTTGAAGAAAAAAGGAAGCATCATTGGACCAGAGAGGGATCCTAGCTGAAAGGAATTCAGCCAGTAAGACTGCTATAACATGGTGAGAGAGACCTTTTGCTTTGAATTCACTTAGCTTGCTAAGTCACGTATTAGTTGTTTTATTTTTTTCTTATAACCAGTTCTGACTTTTATGCCTCATTACTTGTAGTCACATAAAATCTTTCTATAGTGTGACAAAGTTCTTCCTCTACCTTGGTGAGTCCTGCGCTTATTGGCAGAGTTTGCTCACCTCAGTGATCTTCTCCACAGTCTGGGTCAACTTCTCCTGTGTCTGATCAGGAGTTGGGAGATTTGGAGGGAACCCAGGCCCACCCTCTACTCCAGGTTCCAGCCCAG
>NC_133783.1:39378908-39384531 GCF_003597395.2 Chelonoidis abingdonii
ATTCCCAAGAGGTGGCACTGGCATCACAGGATGTTGGGGAGCAAGGACAGGGCTAATAGCAGGTAGGACGGGGATCGAGGAGAGAATCTGTTGAAGGGGGCAGAGGCAGGATCCGGCCCTTATAGCTGAGCCACTGACGTGGCTCCTCCTGGCCAGGCTCAGGGATCTGGAAGTGGGAAGGGGACCCTAATGATGCCGGGTGCAGCCACTGTTGGCACGTGTGGCAGCCTCGGGCATCCAGAGATAGAATGTCGTCAATGTGGTCACCCACCTAGGAAGGGAGGGCGGGTCCTCCACACCAAAGAAGAGACACCCCCCTGGGAAAACCGACCTCGCAGCGGGGCACTGGCTGTCACCCCAAGGGGCTCGGCGGCCGTCAACAGGGTGCCACCCACAGCCTGGGTCGATGAAGAATCAGGCGACCCTCAGAGGGGAGCAGAAAGCAGCAGGCAGGGGAAGGGAACTTCGGGGACAGGGACGAGGTGAGGTCGGCCCAGATCAAAGGCCCAGTGCAGAGGGTCGTCTCCCCAGGCGGAGCGGGGTCAGACGCCAGGGCTCGATCTCCTCGTAGATGGAAGGAGATCACCAGCCACCGCCCCGGGCCCTCCCCGTAGCACCGAGGCGATACCACGTTCAGCGTTAACAGAGGCTTTCGAGCGGGAAGGGGGAGAGAGAGGCTCCCCTCGGGAGCTTCGATGGGAGGGATCCAGAGGAGGAGTGGCGGTTTACCTTCCGGGTGCTGGTCACGATGTCCCCACCGGCACCACAGAACGGAAGTCATCAGGGCAAGACGGAAAAGGTCGTCACGGTTGCCCCCCTTCCTGCTCTTCCGGGGGCTCCAAATCTGAAGAGGTAATGAGGCTCGAGCTTACGCTTGCCCGCTTCCCCTGCACTAAAGACCAGCCCTCGATGGCATCATCCGGGGGCTGGCTAACAGGTCAGAGCTGGGAGCAAGGGCAATGGCTCAGAGACCTGGGAAGGCAGTGGTTGGCGACAGCAAAAGCGAGGGGAAGAGTCCCCTGCGGACGAACCTTCTCCCACAACCATTGGCGGTATCTCTGCTGCACCCTCCTCCACAGTGATGGACCGAGAAGGAGGAGGAGGGACAGCTTCGGTCCGGGCAGCCAGGTGCCGGGGTGGATGACAGGTCTTCATGCGCCAGCCGGGCTCAGGGTCGGACGCTCCTCCGCTGCTGGCCAAGGCAATTCCGCGCCGGAGTGGCCCATCGCCCGGCAAGAGAGCACCGGGGGGCCTCCCCCGTTAAATAATTGCCACCAGGTAGTGGCCCCTGGTAGAGGGACCAGAAAGGACCCTCGAGCGCCTCCCCACTACGTGCCGCGGTGGCAGTTGAAGCTGCACTTGCCGGCGAACGAGAGGACTTGACGGAGCGGGGGTCCTTGCAGCCAGGGGAGAGGCTGAATGACGGGAGATGGGGCGCCCCAGGGCAGAAAGGCGGCAAATCAGGGCAGCACTGGGCAGGAAGGGAGGACGGGATGTCAGGACCAAGCCGGACTCCAGGTCTTCCAGCCTCTCAGGACGAACACGCCCCCCACTGCAGGCCGTCTCTACTCGCCTCCCTGTGCGGCAGCCTCCAGATGCCAAAGAAGACGACCTTCCCATACATTTATGGAGGCCGCCACGATGGCCGTGGGCCCCAGCACTCTCGCACGCTCGCCACGTAGGTGCTCCACGTGGGCGAGGCGGGCACCAGGAAGCAACGACACCGTTGCTTCCTGGTCAAGGTAGGAAGGCCCCGGCCGCTGTAGATGGGTGGCCGGGGAGCAGTAGTCGGGGGAGCAGCGGCAGGCGGGGGAACGCCGCCACCTGGGCCGTACGCTGGGGCCGGGGAGACATCCCGCCAGAGGTGGTGGGAGGGGAATAGCGGGAGGGATGCCGCAGCCAAGAAGTGGCTGGCGCGGCAAGCAGGAGCAGTTTTCCGCCATGGATGGGCCTGGTCTTTTTTAGCGGGGCCTTACCCTTTTCCCACCTGACCCTTCCCACCGGCTGGGGGAGCTCCCCCCCAAATCGCAAGAGGGAAAGGACGTGCAGCAGCGGAGGTTTCCCCGTACTCGCCGCTTGCCAGGCCCAGGCAGGGCGGGGTAGTGGATCCGCGCGCGCGGTCGACTGGTTAGAGTTAGGGCAGTGAATGGGGGCAGTGAGGAGGGCAGGTGGGACATCGCGAGGGGTCGCCCCCGCCACATCCCCCGCCATATAATCTCTCTTCTGGGAATGCCCCCCAGGGTGCGGCTTCACTAGTTTTCTCTTGTCTCAATCCACCAGGGGCTGCTGTTCTCCTTCCGCCACCCCTTGTTGAACTGGGGAGCGGGGCGGGTCGCGTGGCGTTGACCCATCGGGCTGCCGGTCTTCTACTAAGACCTCCTCCAGACCTGGAAGAGCAGGAAGGGGGGCACCGATGACGAGTCTTCCGCCTTGCCCCCTGATGACTCCCGTTCTGTGGTGCCGGCTGGGGACGTCATGGCTGCACCGGAGGGTAATGCTGCCCCTCCTCCGGGGTCCCTTCCGGCTGACTCGAGTCAGTTGATTTGGGCTTGGGCTTGGGGCTGTAAAACTGCCATGTAGATACTTGGGCCTGGGAAGGAGTCAAGGCTCTAAGATCCTCCCGCACCATGGCGTCCCAGAGGTTGGGCTCCAGCCCAAGCCCGAATGCCTACACTGAAATTTTACAGCCCCATAATCCAAGCCCCAAGAGCCTGAGTCACCTGACATGGGCCAGCCATGGGTGTTTAATTTCCTATATAATACATGGGGAGAGATAGGTGCCTAACAAAAGCACCTTCTATTTCTGGGATTTAGGTGCCTAAGTCCAGGCTGCAGAGAAGTGCCTATCTCCTCTTTGGAGTCACATCTAGGCATCCTTTCCTGGAATCAGGTGTCTAAGCTGTTTCTTGCAAGAAAATCGGGGAGGGTGGGATGAGGAGGAGACTTCCTTTATAATCTTTAGCCCAGTGGTTAGGGAACTCAGCCAGGATGCAGAAGTTCAATCTGAAGTTCAATTTGTCCCTTTGCTTGGTGTGGAGAGGGAATTTGAACAAAGGCCCATCGCTTTCCAGGTGAGTGCCTGATTCACTGGACTAGACAGTCATTCTCACTCTCTCAGCCCAATACATATTTAATTATTTATACAAAGTGGAACGGCTTCAACAGGAGATTGAGACAGACCCACATCAGAATATCCTATTGCCCAGTGGCTAGGGCCAGTTCTGACATTTTTAAAATGACTTTTCACTCCAAAATTTCCTTTAATTTTATGTATTAAAAATTTTTTTAAAAAATTAAAATTGAAATGAAAGATTTCTTTTCAACAACATTGAAATATTTTGTTTCACCTGAAATGTTCATTTTCAAAGTTTTGATTAGCCACAAATGTCAAAAAAGTTCACTACAGTTCCAATTCACACTGGTATATTTTATATATATATTTATATATATATATATATATATATAGCCAGTGAACCAAAAAATAAATAAATAAAAATCTGTTTTTCGCTCAGCTCTAATTGTGAAGCAAGAATTAGTGTGTACTGGATGGATGGCTGTAGAATATGTCAATCTATTGCAGTGTTCAACATTCACAGGTCTTCCAAATAAATTAAATCATTGCAGGGTGGAACGATAAAGAAGAAAATGTACTGAGATGCACTAATGTGCTTAAAGAATATCAATAAGCAATTTATCCCCATACTTTCAGTTTTGGAATCACTCAGCCATTTTTATAGCACAATGAACAATGGAATGAACTTAGTATTGTATTTATCATATCACACTGTTATCAACATGATGGGTACGGAGGCTTACAGAGATGACTCAAGGAAGTATATTTAGGGTACCTAAAACTTTAATAAAAGAAAACTAAAATAAACATGAGTTACAGCTTCCCCAAATCCAAAGTACAAAACCAAAATGTAGAACTTCTATGCTAATTAGCCTATTGTAGAATCTGACCTTTCTTTTACAGCAGAAATAAACCCCAAGATAATTCTTTCAGATTCTTTTATACAGTAGAAATACACACTTGAACTCAGTAGTTTTTTACTGCTGAAACTGTGACTTTTAAAATAGCCAAAGCATTGAGCCAGCTGTTATCACTAGGTTAATGGTAACGATTGTCAGGGAATGGCTAATTGCTTAACAGATGCACATGATATCTGGTGTAAACAAGGCAAGAGAGTGAGATTATGTGTGTGAGTGTTACTGCTTTCTCCTTTTCAGGTAAGATAGTATCTATCTTCACAATGAAAGAGCAAAATACATGTTTTTTTGTTGTTTTGTTTCATTGTAGGCTCTGGTCTGTTGTCTCCCATTGAGTTGTAACACCAGTGCAGGCCTTGAGTATCAAATAAGCACGTTGCTTTAGAAAGAAGGGGGGGAAACAATTTTGTTGTATTTAGGAAAGGTCTGAAAGAAAAGAATGCTGTGCTGACTTAGAAAAAAGAAAGGGAGAAAAGAGAACTAGTGCTGTTTTTACTCTGTTTACACCACATAGTGGGGTTTTTTCTGCACAAATAGCCTGACGGCTTTCCAGAGCAGATGAAGACTACATGCTGAAACTAGGATATTCTGAAGGCTTTGGAGAGCCCTGCTCTTAAGGTTTCCTAATTTAAAAATAAATAAATTAGGGAGCAGCAAGAAATGCAATTCTCTGTCACGAAAGATCTGCTAGTATTTCAAAGAAACAAGGGAAGAGAAACAACCACCGTCTTTGCTAAGACCCCGATCCTTCAAAAATTTAGTTACATGCTTAATATTACACATTGTGGGTAGTCCAACTGTCTTCAACAGGACTGCTCAGTGTGTAAAGTTAAGTGCCTATGAGAATCTTTGAAGGATCTTGGTGATAGGCTGTGATCTTACAATGAGCGAGATGTAGGCAGATGACTTCATCTCTGTAGAGCTCATTGAGGACTTGGGGCTAAAATGTTAAACCACTTTGTTGACTGTTTTTGAGACTTTGTCCTGGAAACTTGTGATATGTATGTCCCCACTGATTGTTCTGCCAGTGACAGATTGAGCCTTTATGGAGATGGTGGAACTCCCTCTATGAGCTTCAATAATGTCATAAAAACAGCTCTTTTTTTAGAAGTGCTTTTTAAATTGTATCTTTGTTGGCCCCCGTGTATGAATTGCTTTCTTTATGAACTGCACTTTTTGACCTTTTAGTGTTTTATTCCTCAAGTTATGCATTTTATTACTGTTATCACATTTAGCTGTGCAACACAGAAAGAAGTGGGTTTTCCAAATTACTATCTCCCATGCATGTTTTCATGAAATGAAGTCACCCTTGTTCTATTCTAAAATGCATTTGTGATCTTGGTAAACTATGAGGAACTTACTTAAGCTTAACAAAAGACCAAATACAGTCTTTGAGATGCAATTTAAACATGACCAGCTAGTTGTCTCTTACAGCTATCCCCCTATTCCATTTTGTTTCTTACAGCTGTCCCCATACTCCATTTTGTTCTCCTCCTGTGGCCGCCCCTTCCCTGGCTGTTAAGTTTTTTACCAGGGCCACTGCCCTTCTCAAAGGGATGGCCACTTGTGCTAAGTGGGACCACTGCCCTGTTCAAAGGGTTAGTCCTGTTATCACCTTGTTAAACCTGGGCTC
>NC_133783.1:39386403-39455596 GCF_003597395.2 Chelonoidis abingdonii
ATTGTTAAATTCTCACCACTTCCTTTTTCCTTTAATAAAGAAATTAATTGGCACCCCACCTGTGTGGTAATTGCTCCCCAAGATCCCATATACCTGCTGGCAGGGACAAAATTGGCACCCCACCTGTGTGGTAATTGCTCCCCAAGATCCCATATACCTGCTGGCAGGGACACTAGTATCGCCTTTATATATTTTTCCAATGCACACCATAATACAGAGGTCTTTCAGATGTCATTACAGTGCTATTGTACTGGGGAAATAGACCTCAAACTAATGTGCCATTTGTTCGTACATTTAAGTTGCAAAAAGTTCCCTTTCCTCAAAGGTTGGTTGAACAGAAATCACAATGTGATTTCCCTTTTTCTATAAATAAAATGGTGTACTTCTTGACAGCCTTCATGTATCTAGCTGTAAATTATTTTTTTCAAATATACGATTTATCAGGGAGTTAATCTGAACCTTTCAGAATGATGTTTTGTTACTCTCTAAAATTGCAAAGTATAAATGATATTGCCTTCAGCATTTTATTTATATTTTAGCTCTTTAGATGTGCTCTCCAAAGCCCTTCCTACATTTTTAATGGCAGTTCCACTGACTAACTTAAAATGATGCTTTCCTTTGACTGGAAATTGTTGATAAATTCTATTGCTGTGATAAATTCCATCTTAGTTTCCTGGCTTCAGTCCATCTGGTGTCAACTGGCTGCCTTGCTTTCTGTTTCCTTCCGAGTGGCCGTACTTTTTAAAGACTATAGGAGTTGCTGTGCTAAAAAAGCTCTGTTTAGTCCTGTTAATTTTTGATAATGTTGAAAAGCTTTAAAGAGCTTTTCCGAGTTTTGCTCCATCATTTACTAAAACTCTTAAAAGGGTCCCAGAAGAGTGGCCTATATTAGGTAGGAGTCATAAGACTGGGATTTCAGAGGCTGTAGTATTTACTAGGTCATATGATAAACAACAGCGGTCAATGAATTTTGCTCTGTGGAAAAACTAACAAAAATAAGCTAATGCACAGAAAAATGTTTCACTAACTGATAAAAAAAAAAATCAGGCTTCCTATGAATTGGCTTGATTTTCATTTGTTTTTGTCACTGCCTAAAAATTCAAAAAAACATTCACAGAATATTTTTTCAGCAGAGATCCATTATGTAATGGAATCTGAGATAAAGTTATTTTTGTATATCGACAGCAGCAGGATGAGCATTATGCCCAGCCAGGGCTGCATTGAAGCCATACAATAACAGGGTGCTTTCTGGGGGTGTCTTCTCAAGGAGCAGAAAGCACCAGCCATAGGGGCTTGGGCAAAACTGTGTTCCCAAGGTGGAGCAAAATGCATACAAAGTGCAAATGCCCTTTAAGACATATAACAGTTTTTGACAGAAAGCATTATCTTCCAGGGTTCATATTTAATGTAGCATAATTTCTTTAATGAACTTAACCAAGCAAATTAGATTGCAAAGAATATGTACAAGAGTAAGTATGATATATTCTAAAACAGTGAAAATCAGTAAAAAATCTAATAATAATCTCAGAGTAAGAAAGAGGACCAGGGTTTGACCCCCACACAGAGCTCTTTGCAGGATCAGTTCCCTGTTCATACAAATCCTCCAAACTACCATAAGCTTTTCAGAGTTGTGTTGTTGTGTTTTGAATTGATTGAGTCTTTTTCTGTAAGATCTATTGACTGTTTTTATCATAAATGAACAACTAGTGGTAGCCGTCTTTAATGGCTCACTTAGAGCTATTTTTGTAAATGAATGAAAAGCAATATAAAGGCTCTGGATTTCTTTCTTGGTTTTTAATTTGTCCCCTTATGTGATTTCTTTTGGCTAGGAACCCTTGCTTCGTGTTTATATCCCACTAAACAGAGTTTCTTTTAGAAATATTGAGCAACTTAATAGATGGCAACAGCTTCTGGGTGTGTCGCTACCTACAGTAAGATTTTAACCACCACCGCAGGGCTGGTGTTAGATTGGCTGGGGCCCAGGGCAGAAAGTTTGGAGCTCCTCCTCCCCATCTCCCTGGCTGGGCCCTGGAGTAGTTATAGCGAGGGGGGAGGGCTCAGAAAGAAAAAGGTTAAGAACCCCTAGTCAAGAGGAATATTACATGAATCAAGGAGTGAAGAAAGATCTGCAGAGGTGTGAAGGAAGCTGCTTTGGGATATTTCACGTGACCAGAAGTGCTATTGTTTGACTTCTTAAGAAGCTGAAATATCTAGTCTTCATTTCTTGAGCTTTGGTTTGTTTTCTCTAGGCACTGTTTCTCCTGATATTACTAATCCCTGTACTAAGCAGTGATGAACTAACAGTACTTGTATTGCCATAGCAGTCCCAGTTTTATGCATTCACTTGAAATTCTGGGAGAGTGACTACTATACTATCTTAAATTAAAGGTATGTGTATCCACCATGGGTTGACGGTACCTAGCAAGTACCCACCAGGCTAAGGACAATGGAGAATACTTAGCTTTCACAACAGGTATGCTTAAGAGGTTGCTAAATAGAGGAAACCATTTTGACCAAGGGCTTGGCTACAGTGGAGAGTTGCAGCACTGGTGGTGGGTTTACAGCGCTGCAATTTACTCACCATCAATACTTGCAAGGCACATACAGCCCTGCATCTCCCTGGCTGCAGCGTCGGCTGTACTCCTGCTCTGCCTGGGGTATAACGATTGCAGCGCTGGTGATGCAGCGCTGCTTCACCAGTGTGGCCACCAAAAGCACTGTAATTGGCCTCCAGAGGTATTCGGAGGTATCCCAGAATGCCTGCCCAGCCACTCACAACAGTGTTGCAAATGCTGCAAATGTGGCCACACTGCAGCGCTAGTAGCTGTCAGTGTGGCCACACTGCAGCACTTTCCCTACACAACTGTACAAAGACAGCTGTAACTCCCAGCGCTGTACAGCTGCAAGTGTATCCATACCCCAAGGTTCTCTGTAGTGGGCTGTGAAGGACAGTAGAAATTACTCAAGCAGGAAAAAGCGACAGAGGTGACAAAGCAGTTTTTAAAAGGATTCTCCTGGGGAAGACTTGTGGCATTACTGGAAATTTTGGACAGGAGAGGGGAAGAGGGTGGGCTGGCCAAGATCAGAGAAGGGACGTTGGTGAGAGAAGACTCTGTGTTCCATAACAGCAGACATATACTGCAGTGACAAGAGCTGGGTGGTTCCAGATGATTCTTCTGAGCAGACCAAGGAATGCTCTGGAATATTGAGAAACTGAGGCAGAGAGATACATGTTGAGTTTATTATTTTGTGTTGATCTTTATTTCCCATGCCATTAAGTAAAAATCAATGGTTTTAGAATCAAAATGTCTGAGGGTTTGATGTTCTACATCTACATGCTAGGTGGCACTTGGTAAATTGTGGACACAGAACAGCTCTCGGAGTTCTGGGAGAGGATGTGTTTCAGCAATGGGGAGGGTGTCTGAGGGCTAGCTGGACCATATGGTTGCAACTCTCAGGAGGGGGTGATAGAGGTTCTTCACCCCAAGAGTGTACCTATGGACCCAAGACAGCGAGATAATGCCTGGGATCTTTTCAGATTCCATTGGGTTAAAAAGATTGGGGATTCAGTGACTGGGTCCCCTCATGGCCATTCATCAGACTGCTAAGAGGAGATGCTCAACTACAAGTGTGACACAGGCCTACCATTTAAAAAAAACGTGCAGAGGATGGAAGTTCCTTTTCACAAAGAATTTTGAGATTTCAAAATTTGGCTTTTTTTCAAACTGAGAAAAAACAAAGCAAATACATTTGAAGTTCTCAAAACAAAAATCCACCCCCCCCCAAACAAAACAAAACAGAACAACCCAAAGAAACAAACCACCCAACCCCAAATTCTTGTTTTGGATTGACTGAAATGTTTTGATTCAACAATCAAAATGTTTCGTTTCAATTTTGGCTTTATTCTGTATTTTATTATAACATATTACATTATACAAAAATAGGTAACTAAAAGCTATTTCAAAAGAAAAAATTGAAACATTTTGTTCTGAAAATGAAACAGGATGTACTTTTCCAGTTTTCTTTCAAAATAATATTCCTGCAATATTGATGCATTTTGATTTTGATAGAACCATATGTTTTGATGGAATATATTTCTTTCAAAGCTTCTCTGCCCAGCTGCACACACATACAGTGTTTTGTATCTGCATTGTTTTGCCTCTCTGGTTTTGCATACTGCTTTGTGCATGTAGATCCCTGTCCTGTAAAGTCTATGAAGCTCTGTGGCCTTTGTTGAGCAGTTTGTTAGATCCAGGGCTTAAACTATAAAATATTTGTGTCCGTTACTGTGCCTTCCTCTATGTTCTACAGGATCAAGCAAAGTGTTGATGCTTAACCAAGTATATAATCTGTAATTTATGGTGGAACAGAACATTTCAGACAAAGTGAAATGACCTTAATCTTGAGGTCAAACTTCCACAAGGGCTTTCTTATGCTAACTGTGGCCCCAGTCTCGTAAAGAATGCCTAACTTGACTTCAGTAGTGCTGCTATTAAATGCTTGCACAGGTCTTTTGAATGACTGGTGCCTATTGTTGTGTTATATGATGGATTTAATTAGCTGAAATAGTTTGACGTACATCTTGACTTACTGACAGGAGAAATTTATAGAACGTAATACAAAGCAATATAAGAAAATTCTGTTACCATACCCTTACTGTAAACCTGTATCTGTAATGGTATAGCAGAGTTTGCTAAATTGTGCATTAAACTGTGGTTTAGATTTACTTCCTTTTAATGATCTAGTCTTGTGCAGGGAATACTTTTTATTGTAGTCTTAAAACAATTAATCTATAGAATTTTGTTGTTGTTGCTAAAGTCTGCCTTGCTTTCAGTTGTCACTTGGGTTTTGTTTATTTGTCAGTACTGGATGGTGGACCATGGGTCTTCTCTGGCTATTGGAATTCTTGTGTTCCCTCTCTTTATTTTTAAATATTAAAATAATTTTTTTATTCTACATTTGTCCTTTTGTTTGTTTCGTTTTAGTCTCTTTTTATAGGATTTGTACATTTTGCTTAACTGCCAGCACCTGTACTGCACACTGCTGATTAGAAGTTCTTCAGAGCTGCTGATTTCTCATCTGCTTTGATTGAATCCTGGCTGTGAGAGCATTGACTGTTTGCTTTTATCTTCTGGCAAGTTGCCAGCTGAAAGGATTCTGTCTCTTTGCTGTCAAACATGGACTGCTATGACTTCAGTAGGATCTGTCCAAAGAACTAGAGTCTGCTGCAACAGAAGCAGGAGAGCTTGTGATTGCTGGGGAAAAGATGTTGTAACTCTGTTTCTTAAAACTAATCCTGCTATTAATTCATTCCTGTTCATGGACTGAAGTATTTGGGAGTTCATTGACCTTGGCTCTTTAAAGAGTTTTATTGTAGTTTGTTCCTGCTGCCGCGGTACTGAAGAAACATACACCAGCAGGAATTTAGAATTAAAAATATGGAAACTTGGGAAGGGGGGGGTTAGGGTTAGTAAAATTACTTGAATTTTAGTCTCAACAAAATTAAATCCACAACTGAAATGTTCAAACCTGGGTGCCTGATTTCCTGTTTTAGGAATAGATATGAGTGAATTGCTGAATGCTACAACAAAGAGCTGCACCTCTTAGCTGGCTGTTCTGTGTTCTGGGTGTGAAGTGAAGAAAACATGGCACTTACACTTTCAGGTTCTCTTATTCTGGGGTCAGTCAAGGGATCTGTCCAGCTCCTGGAATAATTTTAAACAGCCCTAGTGCTCAGTTCACATGAGTGCTGATCCCAGTGTTGGGACTGTAAGATGAGAAACTGAGTCACAAGTCCACCCAATTTAGGCTTACTCAGTTTTCACAATTATTTATACATTTTCAGACAGAATTATTGTCGCTAATGTCTGGCATAAATATATGTTGAAAACAATAAAACAGGTAAGATGGAACAGGTAAGGGCCCAAATTAGCAAGCTCCAGGTGTCAAGGTTTTTTCCCCCACTTAGAACTTTAGAGTACAAAAGTGGGGACCTGCATGAACACTTCTAAGCTTAATTACTAGCTTAGATCTGGTAACACTGCCACCAGCCAGAAATTCAGTGACTGGCGCACTCCTTGTCCCCCCACAAACTTTCCCCTCCCTGGGTTGCCTGGAGAGGCTTTACCAATTCCCTGGTGAACACAGACCCAATCCCCTTGGATCTTAAAACAAGGAGGAATTAACCATTCCCCCTCCTTTTCCCCCACCAGTCCCTGGTGAGTCCAGACCCAATCCCCTTGGATCTTAAAACAAGGAGGAATTAACATTCCCTCTTTTTCCCACCGATCCCTGGTAAGCTTCAGACCAAATCCCTTGGATCTTAAAAAAGGGAAAATAATCAGGTTCTTAAAAAGAAAGCTTTAATTAAGAAAAGAAAAGGTAAAAATATCTCTGTAAATAGGATGGAAAATACTTTACAGGGTACTCAGATTATATAACCCAGAGGAAACCCTCTCTAGCCTTAGATTCAAAGTTACAGCAAACAGAGGTAAAATCCTTCCAGCAAAAACATTTACAGTTGAGAAAACAAACAAGACTAAATGCCTTGCCTGGGATTACTTACAAGTTTGAAAACATGAGAGACTGATTTAGAAAGATTTGGAGAGCCTGGATGTACGTCTGGTCCCTCTTAGTCCCAAGAGCGAACAACGAACAAAACAAAAGCACAAAAAGACTTCTCTCCCCAAGATTTGAAAGTATCTTGTCCCTCTATTGGTCCTCTGGTCAGGTGTCAGCCAGGTTTACTGAGCTTCTTAACCCTTTACAGGTAAAAGAGATATTAACCCTTAACTATCTGTTTATGACATCAGGTACTGAGAAGACCTCCTCCATTTCATGATGGTTATTTCAGCCTCTGGTGTGGCCCCTCAGTCTCATTCTTTCAGTTTCTGGTCTGGTGTTTTTCTGATATGGGCCTTGTTCACTTTTTTTTGTTTGTGCCTTCCTTTCCATATGACACATCATTAGCTTTCTTTCCATCGGCATTAAGCATTGTGCCTTATGTAACATGTAACACATACAATACACTTGCAGACGTTTCAATTTCCCCAACTTTTTCTAGTTATGCTATTTTGATGTCATTATCTGCATGTCATATTACTCTTGCTTTCCCCAGTATAGGACTTTTAGCACTACTTTTATGTATTTGTTATACTAATTAATAGGGCCCTACCATATTCAGTCATGAAAAACACGTCACAGACCATGAAATCTGGTCTTCTCCAGTGAAATCTGGTCTTTTGTGTGCTTTTACTGGGAGGCCAGCATTTCTCAAACTGAGGGTCCTCACCCAAAAAGGTATTGCAGGGGGGTTGCAAGGTTATTTTAGGGGCGTCATGATATTGCCACCCTTACTTCTGCACTGCCTTCAGAGCTGGGCAGCTGGAGAGTGGCGACTATTGGCCACATGCTCAGCTCTGATGGCAGGCTTCGCCAGGAGCACTGCAGAAGTAAGGGTGGCAATACCACACCATGCCACCCTTTCTTCTGCGCTGCTGCTGGCGGTGGTTCTGCCTTCAGAGCTGGGCTCCCAGCCAGCATCCACTGCTCTCCAGCTACCAGCTCTGAAGGCAGTGACGCTGTCAGCAGCAGTGCAGAAGAAAGAGTAGCAGCAGGGCCAGTGCAAGAAAGTTTCGTGCCCTAGGCGAAACTTCCACCTTGCACCCTCCCGCCCCTTGCCCTGAGGTGCCCCCACCCCATGGAAGCTCCCCCCCTCCTCCCTGAGGCACCCCCCTTGCGGCATCATCCCACCCTCCAGCACCTCCCCCGCCCCAGCTCACCCCTGCTCTGATCACGAGCACCCCGAGCACGCCATCACTGCTTCATGTCTCCTGCCTCCCAGGCTTGCGGCACCTAAGCTGATTGGCACCGCAAGCCTGGGAGGCGGGAGAAGTGAAACAGCTCACCCCTGCCCCGCTTCCTCCCCGAGCACAGCGTGTCTGCTTCACTTCTCCCACCTCCCAGGCTTGCGGCACCAATCAGCTTAGGCGCTGCAAGCCTGGGAGGCGGGAGAAGTGAAGCAGCCATGGTTTGCTCAAGAAGGAGGCGGGGCAGGGGTGAGCTGGGGGGGGTGAGCTGGGGAGCTCCCTTACTTGCTGCAGGCGGTCCTCCCCGCGTTCCCCTGCCCCAGCTCCCTCCGCCTAAATTCTGGCAGCGACTGGGGTGGCCAAAGATCCGGCCGCCGCAGTCACTGCTGAAGAAAATGGCACCCCCTAAATCCTAGTACCCTACGCGACCGCCTAGGTCGCCTAAATGGTTGCACCAGCCCTGCGTAGCAGTGCCATAACACCCCCCAACACACACACACTCTCTAACCTTGTTATCTTCCACAATTCCTTTTTGAGTCAGGACTCCTACAATTACAACACAGAAATTTCAGGTTTAAATAGCTGAAATTATGAAATTTCTGATTTTTAAAATCCTATGACCATGAAATTGACCAAAATGGACCCTGAATTTGATAGGGCCCTATTAATTAACTGTGTTATTGCATGGAAGATTTAAATAAAAGGAAATGTCACCATTGTCCTCTCAGCAATAAGCAAAGCATCTAAACAAGTCTATGTAACACAAAAATAAGCAAGTCAACATTCATCATGCCAGACACAACCTAGGCCAAAGCCTTATCCCATCCAAACTCATTCACTATTCATAAATATAAATTATTAAAGTATAATTAACAAAATTATTGTTTTTTTCATTCAGCAATTCTTCATCTTTATATTTCAATATCAGAATTCAGTATATATGTATAAGGCTGCGAGTCTGTCATGGAACATAAGAACGGCCGTACCGGGTCAGACCAAAGGTCCATCTAGCCCAGTATCTGTCTACCGACAGTGGCCAATGCCAAGTGCCTCAGAGGGAGTGAAGCTAACAGGCAATGATCAAGTGATCTCTCTCTAGCCATCCATCTCCATCCTCTGATGAACAGAGGCTAGCCACCATTCTTTACCCTTCCTGGCTAATAGCCATTTATGGACTTAGCCACCATTAATTTATCCAGTACCCTTTTAAATATTGTTATAGTCCCAGCCTTCACAACCTCCTCAGGTAAGGAGTTCACAAGTTGACTGCATGCTGTGTGAAGAAGAACTTCCTTTTATTTGTTTTAAACCTGCTACCTATTAATTTCATTGGTGACCCCTAGTTTTTGTATTATGGGAATAAGTAATAAACTTTTCCTTATCCACTTTCTCCACATCACTCATGATTTTAATACCTCTATCATATCCTTGCTTAGTCTTTTCCAAGCTGAAAAGGCCTAGCCTCTTTAATCTTTCCTCGTATGGGACCCTCTCCAACCCCTAATCATTTTAGTTGCCCTTTTCTGAACCTTTTCTAGTGCTAGAATATTTTTTGAGGTGAGGAGACCACATCTGTACACAGTATTCGAGATGTGGGCGTACCATGGATTATTATAAGGCAATAATATATCTCAGACTTATTCTCTATCCCCTTTTTAATGATTCCTAACATCCTGTTTGCTTTTTTGACTGCCTCTGCGCACTGCGTGGACATCTTCAGAGAACTATCCACGACGATGCCAAGACTTTTCCTGACTCGTTGAAGCTAAATTAGCCCCATCATATTATATTGTATAACTGGATATTTTTTCCAATGTGCATTACTTTACATTTATCCACATTAAATTTCCTTTACCATTTGTTGCCCAATCACTTAGTTTTGTGAGATCTTTTGAAGGTCTTCACAATCTGCTTTGTGTCTTAACTATCTGAGTAGTTTAGTATCATCTGCAAACTTTGCCACCTCACTGTTTACCCCTTTCTCCAGATCATTTATGAATAAATTGAATAGGATTGGTCCTAGGACTGACCCTTGGGGAACACCAATAATTACCCCTCTCCATTCTGAGAATTTACCATTTAATTCCTACCCTTTGTTCCCTGTCTTTTAACCAGTTCTCAATCCATGAAAGGACCTTCCTTTATCCCATCTGTCATAAATAGATAACTAAGGTTAATGTTTCTTTCCTGCAAAGGGAACCAAACACCTGACCAGAGGACCAATCAGGAAACCGGATTTTTAAAAGAAAGGGAGGGAACCTCAGGAGGGGTTTGGCTTGATCTTTGTCTGTTTGGTTTCTTTCGGCTACGGAGAACAACTTTTCTTTCTATCTCCAATCTTCTTTCTACCCTTCTACTACCAAGTTGTAAGTACAAAGGTAGCAAAGCAATAGGCTGTTATATGCTTTGTTTTGTATTTACATGTGTGTGCTGTGCTGGATTGGTTTAAATTGGCTATTTTTTAATCAGACTGGTTATTCCTAATTCTTATAAGCAATTGCCCTGTATGAGTTTTTTTTATGCAGAGTTGATTTACTATGTAATTTCTTCTTTTTATATAAAGTTTTCTTTTAAGACTTGCTTGAGGTTTTTTCTCTAGTTACGGCTACGGACAACAAGGGGGTGGAACATCTCTTTGTGTTAGCTTGACTAGGTTTGAATGCATAGCCTCAGGGGAGGTAGATTGCCCTCTCTGGTTTGTATTCAAGGGAATAGTACGGCATCGCTCAGGCTAACCCAGGGAAGGGGGGAAGCTGGGGATGAGACAGAGGAGACCCAGGGGCTCTGGGTCTTGGGGAGCCCCCAGGGATAGGTTGGATGACTGGGGGTGATCAGGAGCCCTGAATCCTGATTGGTGGCAGTGAGATCAGATCCAAGCTGGTAGTAAGCTTGGAGGTTTCATGTTAGCTTCTCAGTTTATGAACGCTAAGGTTCAGAATCTGAGTAGGAGGCTATTACACCATGACAGCTTAATTTATGTAAGAGCCTTGTGAAGGACCTTGTCAAAGGCTTTCTGGAAATCTAAGTACACTATTTCCACTGGATCCCCCTTGTTCACATGTTTGTTGACCTCTTCAAAGAATTCTAATAGATTAGTAAGACAGGATTTCCCTTTACAGAAACCTGTTGACTATTGCTCAACAGTTTGTTTTTCTATGTGTCTGAACAATATTATTCTTAACTATCGTTTCGACTAATTTGCCCGGTACTGACGTTAGACTTACCGGTCTGTAATTGCTGGGATCACCTCTAGAGCTTTTTTTAAATATTGGCGTTACATTAGCTAACTTCCAGTCATTGGGTACCGAAGCCGATTTAAAGGACAGGTTACAAACCTTAGTTAATAGTTCCACAACTTCACATCTGAATTCTTTCAGAACTCTTGGGTGAATGCCATCTGGTCCCAGTGACTTGTTAATGTTGAGTTTATCAATTAATTCCAAAACCAAGGATTCCATGACTGCATGACTTCTGCAGTGGTCAGTGGTCCTGATGTCCTGCTGCTGTCCGTCCTCCCCTTCCTAGCACTGGTGGGGGTCCTGGGACACACGCACACTATTCACCCCCCGTCCCTAGCACCAGTGGGGGTCCCAGGCTGCGTGCAGTTACTTGGCCCCAGCTACCCAACACCGGCAGGGGTTCCGGACTGCGCCCCACCATGCACTCAAGATTTATTCAGGGGTATATAGTACAAGTCATGGACAGGGCACAGGCTGTGGATTTTTGATTTCTGCCCATGACCTGTCCATGACTTTTACTAAAAATACCCATAACTAAAATGTAGCCATATATATATATACATGTATAATCAAAATCTTTATTTTTTGTTTGAGTGGTGAAGTTATGAGGACACCATGACCTTAGATGTCAACATTTATCTTTTTCAGACATGGGTTTTCAGGGAACTTTTTACTCAAAGTCCCACCTGTGTAAACCAATAAAAGGCCTCATCAGTAATTTTGCTCATCACATTTTGACGTGTGCTTTTATCTAAGTTCAGAACATTTAATTGTATTCAGTTGTTCCCCAGCACTGCCACTGGGAATGTGCAGGCAGATGGACTCTACTGACTTCAGTTAATCATTATAATCTTTAAAATTTCTCCTTACCTGTTGTAGGAATAAGATCAAACTTTGAATTTTTCACTTTTTGTTTTACTACTATAAAAATTACCTTGTTTATCCCTTTTTAATAATTGCACTCTTGTGACACTGCAGTTATTTTTGGAATATTTTAAACCCACCCTCCTTTTGTTTACTATACATCCATTTAATAGTGGAAAAACAAATGGAGCAAGGAAGAAACAACAAATAACATAAGCATTGTGATGATGAAATTACAGACGTCGAGAATCACAAATGTGTGCCTTTGTTTTGATAATGAACTCAGATCACGGTTTAATATGGATAAAATTTGACAGTGGAGGGCAGCTACATTTAGGTAATTTGTGATTCACTGAATGTGGAAAGACCGCATGGTGAGTTATAGCAATGCTTTAAGCAAGACTATATTCTGTTCTGTTTCACTGTGTTTACTTATGGTGAAAAGGTAAGAGTTATTGATTTAATTTCAAATCTATTATGGTGTCTTCTAGTTACAGCATTTTTTTTTGGTTTTTTGGTTTTTTTTTTTTGTCTCAGTAGTGGTTCTCTTGGTGGTTTTGATCTTTTGGTTCCATTTTTCTCTGAGTTTTCTTTCTTCACTATTTATGAGCTTAAGTTGATTGATTTTTTTTTTTTTTTATTTCAGCGTCTGTCTCTTACCACCTGGTCCACTGATACTTGGCCAGCGCAGCTGTTAATAGATTGCATAAATATTTGGGGTTCAATTCTTGCTGATAGACAATTTTTCACTTATTCAAGCTCAGCTTCCAGCCTGTCTGGAAACTGCAGTTACTCCAATTCTTAAACACCCCGCTTATTCTCTTAATGATTAAGCTAATTTCATCCTTTTTCTAACGATCTTTTCATTTTTTCCACTGGTTAAGACGGCAATGACAGTGCCAGGGTCTGGGACACTAGCTATAATAATCAGATGTCTATGATAGCAAATACAGAAATAAAAATATTATTTTAAATCATTGCATTATGCTGAGGTCATTCTCTTGTGAGTTAGATCTTGTCCACATGGTGCCGTAGTCCACTGCACCAGTGTGTTGTACACTAACTGGCCCATGTGGACTCTGTTGGCATGCACTAGACGTTCCTAATGTCGTCCCTTTTAGTGCCTGACTCCATCAGGGCCATAACCAGGGCACAATGAGTGGGGCAGCCATCCAGGGCCCAAAACCCCAGGGGCAGAAAAATATTGAAAACCCCATCAGTAGGGGGCACAAATATGCTTGCTTGCCTCAGCTGCTAGAATGCCTAGTTATGGCTCTGGACTCTGTCCTTGTCAAAATGGCACAATGTAATTTTATGTTTGTCTGTCAGTGATTCAATATGACAAATACTTGGTAGAACCTTGGAATTACGACCACCTCAGGAATGGAGGTTGTCTGTAACTCTGAAATGTTCGTAACTGAAGAAAACGTTATGGTGGCATTTTTTTTTAAAATTAGAACTGAACATTGACTTAATACAACTTTGAAACTTACTATGCAGAAGAAAAATGCTATTTTTAACTATTTTAATTTAAATGAAATGAGCACAGAAACTGTTTCCTTACCTTGTCAAATCTTTTTTTGAAAACTTTCCCTTTTTTTCTTTTACTGTACAGTAAGTTCTTTTTTATTTTTTTTTTTTGTGGGGGATGTGTGTCTCTGCTGCCTGATTGCATACTTCTGATTCCAAATGAGCTGTGTGGTTGACTCGTATGTTTGTAACTCTGGTGTTTCCATCTATTTTTCAACAGAAAATACGGTTTCCACAAAATTAAAATTTTCCTTGGGGAAATTTTTTACTTTTTTCCAAAACTCTTCAATATCCTGTTGCGGGAAATTTGAAATAAAATATTTACTTTGGGGTAGGTTTGACATATTTCAGTCTGTTGAACTGAACTAATATGTTTTTCTTAGAATCGGTTTGGCACTAAATTGCATTAGCCTATGGTGCTGCAGAGCTTCATAGGATTTGTTGCTTGGGGGGCCTCATGCCCAATTCTCTTCTATGGGCTCAGCTCCCTGGTCAGGTTATATCTCCCATAATGCACTGTAATCTCTCTTCTGTCTGAGCTGCATGGTATGCATCGTGGGAAATTTAGTCTGGCCAGAGATCTCATCCCCTAGGGAAGAGTGAGGCATGGGATATTTGAGATACAACTTCCAAGAGGCACCATAGACAGATGCAGTTTTATGTTGAACTGACTTGAACTGAACCAAGCCCTTTTTTCAGCAATCCAAAATATTTCCAAAATGACATTTTTCTGACTTTTTCATTCTGTAAAATTTGACATTTCAAATTTGTTCCGATTCAGGACAGAAAAAAAAGTTGAACTATCCCATGGGACAGAAATTCAAATTTTAACTAAGATCTACCTTTCATGTCTTTCCTTGTCATTTGAGTACATATAATATGAAGACATTTAGACAGAAATTTGGGCTAAGTTGGAATATATATTTTGTAAAAGTCACTCCTTGGAACACAGTCAGGCTTTAAAGGGGAGATTTTTCAAAAGCACATGGACACTCAAACAAATGTTACCTTATTCTCATGTGTGCCTTTGGATATATTCTCCAAAAGGAATAAATCTAGAGTTGGTAGAATCTTTTTCAACAAAACTTTTTTTTTCTTTTCTTGTGTTTCAATAAAAAAAGCTGAAAACAAAGAAACTTTACTGTAAATGTTTCATTTTCCAGTTTAAAACATTGATGGTTTTTCAAAATCCAAACAATTTTACTGAAATTTAATTAAAAATTGGCTGAATTTAATGAAATTCTGTATATTAGTTTTGTTTTTTCATTGCAAAACAATAATTAGCCTTTTTGGTCTGCTCATACAACAACTTGATTCATTTAGAACTGGGGTGTCTTTTAAAAGACTAGTTCATTTGTTAGTCCGGAAGAACAAAAGATTGTTTTCATGTACTCAATCTTTCATTCCAGACTGTCCTTGAGTCTTCTTGGTTGATGTTGAAGTTTCACTTAAGGCACCGTTTGTTTGCATTTATACACTTCCACTGGCAACACCATATTCACTTTTATGATTTTCTGTGTCACACAAACGCAGACAACATAAGTTTGTTTTTTAATTTTTTTTTTTTTTGGTCAATTTGTTGTTCCTGACGATCCTGTCAAGAGACTTAATGTTAAGCTTGTGGTTTCTGAGGTTTTCAATTATGAGTGTTTTCAAATCATCTTGTGTTACGCTATACAAAGCGCACAGGATCTCATAGAGGAGAAGGCAAATACGACGCATTTATTGAAAATACAACAGTTAGCATATGCATTTCAGTCTCTCTCTCTCTCTCTCTCACACACACATTCCTGCCAGTTGAGGCCTTCGGGGGTGCCTGCCTCACCTCTGAGGTCGTCAATGTTGCTAACATGTTTAGCATCAGATACAATGGATGTTTTCTGATTGTCTCCTGGTCTTTCCAAATCTCTTGCTTTTTCTTGATCATCTGGACATTTATGATGGCTTTCACACCTTATCTTTTCCTGATGCATGCACTCCTCATTCACACAAATAATCTTTTACAGAAACCTTCAAAGGTATACAGACAGCAGTATTTTATATTTAGCAGAATACATTGTAAATCAAGCCTTGCTAAATCTTATAACTATAACAATTCATAGTGGAGCTTCAGGCCCTTCGATGTTCCTCTAATCTTCTTAACATAGACACAATACAAGATCCTGTCTCTTACTTTCTAAACCTTAAAACAAAGAAATGTATATTTAACTAGAGTGCCTAATCTGTAATACATATAGGAAACCATGGTAGACATTATAACTTATCCTAAAACAAAAGGGTGACCATAATCAGTCAGAAGGATTGTTCTGGTCTGTCATTCCTTTCTGCTATTCAAAAAGGGTGGCTGGCAGGATGAAATCAAATCATACATTAATTCTCATAGTACAGTTATAAAATCCTGCTCCTACACTTACATATGACAGTTAAATTATTTTTAACAGGGTCATCCATTTAAAAGCCCACAAAGTGGTATGTGAAGTTTCCCATTGATTTGTAGTAGGTTTATGGGGACCCTTATTGTTCCTAGCAGGATATAATAGGAACAAAACATTGCATCTAGAAATAGATGCAAAACACACCTACCTAAGGAAGGAATTCCAAAAGTACCTAGTGGGTCTTGGGTTTGTAAATCACTTAAGCATTTTTGAAAGTCACAGTTCTAGTGCACATGGAAATGTATAAGAATAAAATATAAATATAGCATCTTCCATATAAACTATATCTCAAAATAATTTTCCAGGCAAAATGATACATCAGTGAAATTAATTCCAACGTTTTCTTGCTGTCTTGAGGCATATGCAAAGGATGGAAGAAGGTTTTCCTGTGAGATTTTTAAACAATGGAGAGTCAGTGATGTGGAGAAATAGAGTGGTGTTCATTTGTCTGTGTATGCATGAGGAAATAAGTAGCACCAGGCAAGACTCTTGCTTAGGTTTCATGTGCATTAGGTAGAGTGGAGTCTTGTTTTCCAAGGCAATGCTTATAGTTACTGTGTTCACTGCCAAAACCTCTGCCTATGCTAACAAGCTGTCCTGTGTACAACCTACAGAGGACTTGGGAAAGAAGTTTTGAGTGTGTGTAGCTCTAAACCTGTTTACTGGCTTTTATGATGAATAGAGAGAAGAATATCTATCTCATTTCTTTTGGAGAAGAAGGATTTAGATGTTCTTTTGTGCTTGGAAGGAGGGTGTGACAGCTCTAGCCCTGTTGTTGGACAGAAATAAATTTAATGTCAAATCTCCTATTTTTGGAGACTTTCAGATCTACCTCCTTGAAAGGAATCAGCTTATCTTTCCTCACAAAGGCTGCCGGAGAAGGGAGTGAGTCTTTAAACCCCTGTATGGTTTGGTTTGCCTCTGCTCAAGGCTCTCTGAGGATGCCAGGAGAAAGAGAGAGAGTGAGAAGTAGACTCTTGACAGTGGTTCTTTCATGACTTTATAGAAATAAGCCATTTAACAATGCTCTTTGACTTTCTTAAATAGGAAAGCAATGTCAGGTTGTATGAATGTAGGTTATTGTCTGTAGCAATCCCACCTCTTTTACATGCTCCATTCTTGAAGGAGTGCTCATTTTGGGATTGGATCCTGACGCATTATCTGTCTACTCCTCTGGTGAGGGTCATCTAAACTGAAGCTTTTTCTGACCTCTTCTTCAGTCTGAAATAAAAACTGTGGAGGAGACCAGAGATCATACCAGAGAAGAAACATAGAAAATTTAAGGTTTTATGCTACAGGTGGGACAAATGTTCTCCTGCTCCCATCTATATGAGAATAGTCATTTTCATGGGCATTATAAACAAGAAACGTGAACCTTGATTTTAGCAAGAGCAGAGCAACAAATGGAATGTGAGAAACAAGGCAAGATTCATCTGCAGCTTCGGCCCTCAAAATTCAGCTGGCAGACACACCAAGCAGCCTCAGAACAAGATGAGAACTTCAAATATCTCTACGGTGGGCCTAGTGAAGGAAGGATTTGCCATAAACTTTCAACAGTTGTCCTACCTTTGAATTGTAAGCAAAACCTGCTTCATTATAGTTAGTTTCCTTTCCTTATGACATCATTAACTTCCTTCTCAATCCCTCCCTCATTTGTTGATGTATTACACACAAATTGTCGAATAGGTCTTGGGTAACTTTTTTTTAATAAACATAAGCCCTGATTATCAGAAAACTGGTTACAAAGTTTTGGATAATCTGAAATTCAGATACTTCCCCTGAATCAAAACTCATATTGGGATTAAATTTAATTTCTAACTCTAGTTATCTGAATTCTTCAGAATGTTCCCCAACACATACAGTTAATCAGGATAATCAGTATGCTAGATAGACACATCCTGGTTTTATTCAGTTCAGGAAATATTTTAATAATAAATATTGTAGAATTGTAAATCAATTGGATCCTACTAGAAGGGTTCTAAATATTCTCATTTTCTTCCTTTAGCATTTACTCTTATGATCAATAGAAAAGATTTACCTTTCCCCCAAATTAGGTACTACTCACTGCTATGTAAAAGTGGTAAAATCAACTCCACAGACTTGGTACAACAGATACTAATCTTTTACCAGGTTTTAAGAAGACTGACACATGGATTTAATGGGGAGTTCCTCTTTAAAACTAACCCCACAGTATAGTTCCAGTTAAATGTGTGCCAGCTGGCACACATTGTTCAGTTTGGTTTTGTTGAATGACAGTTGATTTCACCATTTATTTGGATTTTATGTACACTTAAACAATGAAGAGAAACATAATAGCAAATTGTAGTACGTCTTAAGCTACAGAGCATATAGTAAGTAATACATTTTCAATAAAAATCAGGACTGAAAATATAAATGCAAAAAAACCTATTCTTGTATTGATTACCCTTTACTGTGATATATTCTGTTCAGCCAGAGCAAGTTGTCTTCTGTTGTTGACATCAGAAACAAACCAAACACATTGTTGTATAGTAAGTCTCTTCACAAAGTGACTTTTAATCTAAGCATCTTCCTCTTCTTTCTATACTTATTAGCAATTTTTTTTATTACTTACAACCTTTTTGACCTGCTCTAACAACTATCTCAAGAAATTCAATTTGAACCAACTTCAGCTGCACAGAAATGCAGTGCAATTCTTGTGGCAAAACATATCCTAGCCAGAACAAATAGTATAAAAATTACTTATGACATTCTCCAACTCCTATTACAGTCAATGAGAGACTTTCCTTTTAGTGTAATAGATACTGGATCTATCCAATAGCATGCCATTAAAAGGGATTTTGCTTCGACAGACCAATAGTACAATACTTTGGACAAGGGGAGAGCTGCCTGAATCGAAATAGAAATGACTCAATCAAAATTGGTCCATACTTTTGTGATGTGCTCTCAGCTTGAAAAACTTCTGTCCATCACACTCAAGAACATGAAGGAGCCTGGCCCCAAGCACATTTCAACACCTTTCTGACTAGTGTGGGTGCAGCAGGCTCCAAACTCATGTCATTGTCCTTAACTCTGTACTGGGAAGGGCATTTTTCTTTCTTAAAAAATCCTAAGCATCCTCACCCCCTGTATTTTCCTGCTTGTATCATTACAGATGTTAGCTTGGCACAGCCTACTTGAGCACCTCCTTCTTCTGGTGTTACTCTTGTTAGAACTTTTCTTCCTGCCTAGTTAACTTTTCTTTTGGGAACATTGACCTGCATTGGCATTGTGGCTTATTTTGATTCGGATGTTGTGGTTGTTTTCTGTTTTGTTTTTTTTTAATACATATAATAAAATATAAAAGCTGAACTGCAACACAACCACTTTTAAGATGAAGAAATAAGGGTCTACACATACCATTTTAGTAAAATTAGTGTTTTATCTGATGCAAATCTGTGTATAAAAGGCCTACCAAAAACAGATTTTGTGTCTTAGGTGTCATGTCTTCACATGAAACACATTACTGGCACCTATGTTCAGTGACTTTGGTACCTAGGGAAAGCCTACAACATTGAGAAGTATATGATCTGTCTCATCTTTTCCAAACAAATGTGCAAATATTTGAGAGTTCCAAAGACCCTCATCCATTAATAGGGGTTTCAAGGCCCACTCAACTGAGTTCAGTACTGTCTACTACCACCACCAGTGAGGAGTACTTTAATCACAAACAACTGGTTAATAAGTGTCTTCTGCCCTCCTCCCTCAAAATATCACCCCCCCCCCCACACACACACACTTCCCAGCTCTTCAATGTCAAAGGAGGTCAGTATGGGTGATGGTAATGTTAATTATGTCAGGACCAAGGACTGTGGTGGTTTCAGTGTCTGACCTTTGCCATCCACTCTTCAAGTCCTCCATCTCCATTTCTGGGCCATAGTCTCGTATTAATGCTTAATTCTTTATCTCAATGCTTACTGTTTTTTTCTCTGTTTGAAATCAATAGGGTTGCATAGAATGTGCTAATTGAGTCAGTCAACATTTCGTGAAGCACAATAGCCCTTATGGACGTGATCTTTATATTCAACAAAGATGGTCAAAATGCCATCATGTTTTTCAGAGTCAAAGTTTTTGGGTATTAAAATCTCTCTAGAGGAGGTGTATTTTACATTGAGATGGTGGCATGTGATTCATGAGAGTCTGCCCTGAGTCAGGTGTGTGTCAACTAACACTTAAAACTGTACTCTCCATTTTGTTGGCTTTATATTTTGAAGCAAGACCATGTAGTGCACTCACTAATCTCCAAGTGAGGTTTATGGAGTGATAGTTGTTTATCTCATATTTGCTGGTTTGTTCCATTCGCATAAGCAGATAACAAAAGCACATTTATTCTGATCTTATTTCACTTGCTGGAAAGCATTATGGGATTTAAGTCAAAATCCCTTCAGTGAAAAGAGGGTCATTTCATACTTTCCCCTGTATATGGAGTTCTGCCCACTTATTGCAGAAATGAATTTTCCTTTTCCTTGCATTTGAAAGTATATCATTAATTCCTTGTATCACAACCTCTGCTGCAGTGGAGTTTTTCTTTCCTTCCTTCCTGATATGGTATTAACATATCTCTGAAATTTTTTCTGCCAGATTTACCATTTTTGTGACAGATTTCGGTAGTAGTTGCTTATTTGGAATGCAAAGAAAAAAATGTAATATTTAAGAGAGGTATTATTGTCCTAGACCAAGTAACTTGGGTATATATATTGGCATCTTGTCCCTGTTTCCTCTTCCCAATGTTCTGTCTCTTTCATTTCTCAAACTCATTATTTTTGTTAGAGGAAATATTGGTACTGTGTGCATTTGCTTCAGCTGCTAAGTTTTTATTAAATGCACCAGAAAGCTATCAATGTATACAATTCTCTTCTATCATGCCCTGGAAACAGGATGTCCTGGGTTCTATAATTCATCTAGACACTAATGGACATCTTGTGTACTGTCATACATTACACATGTTGTATAATGGAAAGTATAAACTTTCAAGATTATTTGATCCATTTTTTCTGTGTGCATTTGGAATGTATAAATATGAAAGAAAAGGCTTAGTATTACAATAATTTCTGAATATTAAAGTAACCGGTACTTGGGGGTATACTGGCAATACCTAATAACTTATACTTTTGTTGTCATTTCTGTAATTATTTTACCCTTTAAATCAATACTTCAAGTGTTGATATTACATTTCCAGATGAGCTACACTGGGAACAGTGAAAAGTACAATTTCCTCCCTGGCTTGAAGTGAGGACCTCTACAGGGAAGGGAACAAAATCTACATTACAGTACAGAGTCTCTGACAAAGAGGGACATGTAGGGCCTGCAGAAATCACTGCTCTCTCCAGCTGTCTGTACTAATTCCAAGTATTGCAGCACCCTGGGTAGATAAAAGACATGAGTATCAAAACAGCCATGCAACACTTAGTGCAGTGAAAACCCATAGACCTGACCTGCAACATGTCCTGACTATGCATCAAAAATTATGGCCCTGCTCTTGCAAACTGCTCTGTGCAGGCAGATCCCTACACCCACTTAGTCTTCTCAAAACAATTTGGGCTCCATGCAGGCCCCTACATGGAACAACTTTCAGGAATAGGTCCTTTCTCTGAAAATATATACCATGGTCATATGGTTTACACTATGTCATGTAATATCTGTGCCATAATATTCATATGCATAGCTTCATCTGACGTAATAGAGATTTCAGACCACTGTGGCCATGTGAACATCTGATTTCCTTTGTAAGTATATAAAACTTACAGCCAATGTAACTATCCATTAAGGTGAAAAACAGCACAATTGTATGACAAGTATATTTATGCATATTTATAATTGTCCACTACAGGATTTCTTGCACTTTCCTCTGAACCATTTAAGTTTGGCTGCTATTAGAGACAAGATACTGGACTAGATGAACTTGTCTCATCAGTATGATCATTTCTATGAATATTTCAAATATGAGAGAGTGCACCAGGGAGAATTCACCCACAATTCTTTGACAAATTCAGAATTGAATAACAGTTGTCCATGTATTGGAGTCTCTCAATTCTGTTCTAAACATTGTGGAGAATTATGTCATCTGACATGCCATGGAGAAGTAACTGTTAGCAGATCAAGACTCCTCATTGGCCAGACAAGGACAGGACAGCTCCTCTGGGATTCTGTGGAAGTGCAGGACTGGGGCGAAAGAATCTGTGACTCTGCTTTTACAGGTGACTAAATTCAAATATACCCATTTACACTAAAACATAAAGAATCATTCTGCTGGGCACCTAAGCAGCATTTAAAATACAGCAATTATATTTTTGAAGTAGGCATTTTCACATTGCAAGTAGAGATTATTGAATGCGTAATTTATATGGTGTATTGTAGCATTTCCTTATTTCTAAATGCAGAACAAAACTGCTTTAAAAACAGCAAACACCAGCTGAAGGTTCGCATGGTTACACAACCTAATTATAAACATTCAGTGAGCTCCAAAAGCACAGCAAAGTAAATAAATGTTTCACACAGCTGAAGAATCCATCCTTTATAGTCATATATTTTAGTTTTGAAAGTAATTAAAAACAAAACATTCATTCTGGTCTGTAATTTTAACAGATGTTGAGATTTTGAACTTTATAAATGGGAATATAGTTAAGGATAACAATATTGAAATCATGGCAATGAGTACTCTTTTTAAAAAAAATCCAGAAATTAATCATTTTTTATGAAAATTAAAAATCAGACTGTTAATGGCTCTCCTAAGATAAAGGGCTATGCGGTGTTTAAACAAAACTGTTGTGTTTTGACTGTGTCACTTTTGTTATAGAGTGGATCAGGACTGAAATGTGGTTTCCAGTAAATCTGTATGCAGCATCTTTTTAATTCATTAGCAGAAGCAGCAGTAGCATATATTCCTACTCTTTGCTTTGGTATGAGTCACAAATATCCACTTGTGCTGCTGAATTACAGCCAGTGCTGGAGGTGGTATTTTTTTTTGAGATAAACAATATTATCCACCAGAGACTGATACAAGATCATAAAAGTGATTTTTATTTATGACTATCGACCTTCAACTATCTTGTCAGTATAATGTGTTCCTGCACTGGAAAATGCGGGATTTATTTTAACCTTGCTCTAAGAAGTAGACTTGCCAAATATCCTTCCACTGAGCCACTGATACCATGCAGTGATTTTTGAGACTTTGATTTATGTTTAGTTTTCTGATCACAATGGCTGTGACATATTATGCTTTTCCTAGAAGTACAACTATGAAGACCAACACATCTTTTGTATTAATATTTGTATTCATTTTATGTTGCTTCAATAGTAAAGCATCTATCCTGCAAAAGATGGCACAGTACTTAAACTGTATACCTCACATCTGTTTAAAGCTTGGGTCTTTGAATGGTGCCAGTGGTCCTTACAATAACCACCTTGGAGAACTGAATGTTTTAAATGATTGAAAACTGCTTCACACAGTATCTGTTTGTGATTAACATCTTATCTGGCATTTGTAAAGTAACCATTTTAGACTAGGAAAGACTAGTTACTATGTTCTGCTGGATCCACTTCCCATTTTGAGAACATAACAATGAAAGTATATTATCTCCAGCATAGCAGGCCTTTCATTCCGTGAAGTCGAAGCAGGAACAGAGTAATGGACCTGACAGACATAATTTTCTTATCTTCCTTTGTTTCCTGAGGTGCTTTTCAGTCTTCTGATAGCATTCTCTTTCTCTTTGTAAAATAAACTGGTTTGATGGTTTGTAATTTTAGACAACATTCAAATCCATAGCTAGATGAGAAACAGTCTGGTTATAAGGACTAAATTGAAATCTTAAATATAAGATAACGGGCCATATAATGGACCAATGTACATCAATATAGTTACAATGGAACTATACCTGTTGACCTCATCTGAAGATCAGGCCCAGTATTTCCAAAAACCTTATAATTACATTTTCAGTCACTTATAACTACCCAGTCTTATTGTTGAAGGAAAAAAATCAGTGCCCCTGAAGTGTGAACAAGGTTCTCCCAGCCCATCAGCATCTTGACAGCTGCTACATAGGGATGTTGCCTGAGGAGAGAACAATTGAGGCTGACCAGCAGCAAGGGATGGGGAGTACATTTAATTGTTTGCTGGTATCATTCTTTTTCTTGGGGTTTCTTTTTTCCACTTTTGTTTTTTACTTAATTGTGAAAGGATTGCATATGTGTAACCTTTATTTGATTTAAAAAAAAAACCACACCAAACTGACATCTTAATGCCAAAATAAACACTGTTTAGAATAAACAAGTTACTTTTTTTTATCAAATGTATAATTTAGTAAAAAGGAAGCCTTTTATCAAGACAACTCCCATCTTCCATTACTGATCTATTGGCTGTCCTCTTTGAATGGTATTATTCTGGGCTCCAAGCTAGAAATTCCTTGCCTATGGCTTCTGCTGCTAAAAGTCTTTCTCTTTTATACTTCTCTAAATCATTTTGGTGTGGGATGTTGATAATTCAATATAAATTAGCTAGCAAATTTGATACAGCAGAAGTACACTAGCATGGCAAACCTCAAATATTCAGTTTGATTAAGCCCTTTTTGTTACCCATTAGGGTATCCCTGAAAGTCCTATACACCAAGCCCTCTTCTACAACTTAGATACCACCTGAGAACCTCATCACAGCCTTCTCTCCCAAAGTTGGCACTGCTCCCTATATCATTTGAAGTCCTCTTTTCCTGTCCACCTTCCTTCAATTCTCATTCACCTTTCTTTGACACTAGATCCTGCTCTAACTGTACTGGGCTTTGCATCAGGTCCCCAACCTTAAATCCAAACTTTTCTCTCCTACCTTTGAGTACAATTAACTTTCTCTCTATTGATTAATTTCCTGATGCTTCTCCTTCTCTCTCTTGATTCTTCCACTTCCCTTTAATGCACATTGCATTGCAACTATCCTGCCAATTTCAGGAAAGGATCTCAGCAGTTCTAGTAACTTTTTGCTGAGCTAGATAAGAACTTAAATCTTGTGTGCTCTTGGGGAGACTTCCCTTGGATAAGATGCACCAGAAAGTATGATGAGCTCTTTTTGACTTGAGGGAAGCCTTGAGCACATGAACTCTATAGAGACCAACTGCCTCAGCAGGGACTGCCATCTCTAAAGATTTCGTGATGAAATGGGCAGCGTATCAGCTCAGGTAGGAAGCCAGTTTATGGCTCAAAATTTAAGGGCTAAGTCTGCAGCTGGCACAAATCCACATAGATCAGTTGAAGTTAACGTAGACACGTACGCTTACTAGACTTAGGGTCACAACCTCAGATATCTTTTGTTCCCCCAGTGCTCATAGATTATGCTCTGTAAAGCTATTTTTAAACCCTCTCTGAGAGACCTAACTTAGTGTGCACTGGGGTAGGAGAGCTGAGCTCGTAAGATAATTTTATGCAGGAGGTATAAAGACTTGATACAGAGCCCATGATATTAAATTTATTGGTAATCAACCTAGTAGATTGAGATTTCATTACTAAATTCCTCTAGTACATGCACCCACTGCTGTGAACTAACATGACAGTAATGTAACTGGTGAATCTGACAATACAATTATAAGAAATGGTAACATGCTTCAGGGAATGACATCACAATACTTGGAAGTCAGATCTGTCTGAACCTACACCAAAGTTTCTACCAGTTTTCCACTATTACAATATGTACAAAAACTAGGCAGCAAATTGAATTTTTGAAGCAATTTTTCTGTTTCCTACAATGATTAACAACAAACTGAGTGGGAATGATTGTTTGTTTGTTTGGGTTTTTTCCTTACTGTTCTTTTTGTACTACTTTTATCCATCATTTTAATTTTACCTTATTTATAGGATGAGCTTCTCAAGGAATCATCTAATTTTAAATCCAGAAGCTCTTAGGGATGCAAAGACCTTTCCTTGTTGGGTCTTTTAAGTTACTGAACAATTATACAGGATAGATTGTTAATTATACGACAATACTCAAATCCTTAAAAGTGAAATTGCAGTACAATACTATTAACAGTTAGTGTAATATTTCTTTAGTAAAACATCACAATTTTAAATACAACATCGGAGGAAAAATAAACTTAAGGGTTGTTGCCAATGCTTTTGTACTTTCCTTCCTCTTGGCAGAATTTTTCTCTTAAATCTAATGTGTTTGGTGATGCACAAATTTCATTGTCAATATACATACCTCTGCACTGTCCTGTTTAGTTATGTGACTCTGTCATTTATAAGGCAACATGAACCACTGTCGTTAAGCACCAGTGTTGATAGGGATGAGTGAAGCTAGTGATAATTAGGGCTCCTAAGGTCAACTACATATTTGGCTTCTTCAGTGCAAGCTCTTTTTGCTCATACTACTTTTCCATTTGCAGAGCTTGTGTGTCACAGTCCGGGTCAAATGAACCTATGTTCCCTTCTGTGGTTCAGCAAGGGCACCCACTCACAGGCTTCTGGCTCCCCAGCCATTGAGTGGAGACCCTCATCTCTCTTCCTCATGACCATGGGATTTCCAAGGTTACTGGTTCCCTGTCTTCACTGTGTTATGCCTAGGAAGAGACAGTCTGCCTAAGCAGACCTGCTTCTCTTCCCAGAGACTGTTAACAGAGTAATTGCTACAATTGTAAATTACCACACAGTTTTCTCTAAGCGAGCATTTTTTATTCTTAACGTAAATGCAATACAGATAAAACATTAAAAATAATAACTTGCATACATGCAAATAAACTTACCAGGGATCACCCCCTCCAACGTGGGCTCTGGCAGGAGCAATCCTTCAAAACCCTACCCAGGGCTTTCCAGTGGTTTTGGGTTCATCAAACCCCTTGCTTGTAACAGTCAAAACCAGTCTTCTGTGGCCTTGGTAGGCCAAAGTCCTTCAAACCTTTCCCTGATTGGGGGCCCTACGTGGACTGGAGTATAGGTGCTGACAGTTTTTTTTTTTTTTTTTTTTATATCTTCCTGGAGGTGCTCCACCCTTGCTCTGCCATGAGGCCCTGCCCCACTCACTGTTCTCCCCCAAACTTCTCTACTAGCCACCGAACAGGTGATTAGCGCTGCCTCAGAACAGCTGATTGATGCCACCCAACAGCTGTGGTTGGTGGGTGCCGAGCATCCACTACTTTTTTACCACGGGTGGGGGACTGGGACCAAAGCCCAAGGTCCATTTCCCCTGGCAGGGAACCAAAGCTGAAGGTCAAGGGCTTCAGTCCCAGGCAGAGGGCCTGTAATCTGAGCCCTGCTGCCCAGCCCTGATGCCTCAGGCTTCGGCTTCAGCTCCAGTTGGTGGGGCTCAAGAGTTTGGCTTCAGCCCCGGGCCCCAGCAAGTCTTTGGCCCAGCCCTGGTGACCCCATTAAAACAGGGCTGTGACCCACTTTAGAGTCCCGACCCACAGTTTGAGAACCCCTGCTCTAGAGAATCTATTTTGAACCTTTGAAGAGACTGTGAATAGGTCATCAGCCACACAATGAATCCATCCCTTCCTTGCGTAAAGTTTCAAAGGGCTGATAACCTGAGGAATTACATTAGCATATGCCCTCCTCCTACAGAAGGTGAATACGATCTAACAATGACAAATAAACAATTGCATTTTTAAATACAGTATACCCCAAAGGTATTAAACTTATTTCAGTAAGGCTTATCTAGGACATGACGCATTTGTCAGCTCTCTTCCTGAAAGAAAGGTAAAGAAGATCTGTTTGTTCCCTGAACAGGGAAACCAGATAAAATTGAAGTCAGTAACTACAAAGACATACCCCATTAATGTACAGTACAGTTCTCTTCCCATAACTCATTGGTGAAAATAATAGTCTGTTCAATAATCTTGAACCTGTGCAGTATTCTGATTTGATAAAACCATCCACCCTGGCACCACCGCAAATTTAATTACTTTCTGTGACTTTTAACATAAACAATCCTGGGTAAATAGAGTTGTAGTTAGAGAGAGGTTTAAACCAGAGAGATTGTCTCTTCACCAAAATTTGTGTGGGATTATCTGATCTAGAAGTCTGGTTAAGACCTATCGCTGGCATTATGATGTGTCATTTGATTGTATATCTACACCATACTAATGTGAATACTAAATATCAAAAAGCAAAATCTGTATTTATGCCTTTAAATATTTAAAGCTTAGCAAAACCTGCTGAAGTGAGTGACTCCTAGTAACATCACCGGAGTTTGACTGTGTCCCCAAGAATTTAACAAATTCTTGGAGTGAGGGAAGATTTATCCATGTATGCTATTCAAAACAAGAACAAAAAGGCTTCTTGAATTTGGACAGACTCCAGAATAGCTCTCAAAATAGTAGGATAGCTAATATACATCATCATCATCTTCATCATCTCATTTAATTTCCCAATTAAAATGATTTTACTATTGAGACTCATAAGTGAATCTCAAACTTATCTGAATATCAGAATCTCTCTGTACATTTATTAAGTTGAAAACCTCACAAAAGGCCCAGTTCTGCTGTATTGAAGTTAATGGCAAAACTGCTATTAAGTGGTGCAATGCTAAGGTTCATTTATGTCTCAATAGAGGCCTCTGGTATTTTCATGTTCCTGTGAAAATGCACATTCTACAAAAACAGCCTCTGTCATAGTGTTTTCAGTTGCAACCTAAGCCAGGAAGTAGAGTTCTGTGTTCATATGGAAATAAAAGAAATACTATTTTTTGAAACTGACAGAAGCTTCCATTATAATTTAGGACTTGTTCTTCCTATATCTAAACAGGTCATAAGTGATTCAGGCTGGTAGGAATCCCAGAAATGAAAAGTTTAAAGCTAATATTCGATAGTGATCCTTCACTCTTGGACCAAATTTCTGCCACTCATGTAGACCCGGACCCAACAAAGCACATGAATAGTTCATTGACTTCAGTTAAATTAGTCATATGCTTAAAGATAAGCACATGCTGAAATGTTTTGCTGGATCAACTCACAACTTATTGCCACACTATTTGGGTGCTGGTAGTATATGCCATCTTTTGGCATTTCCATATAAACAGCAAACTAACAACAGAGTAAGCATAAGTTTTAAATAGCCTGGCTTTTGTGTCACATTAATGCTATTTTAAATGCAATTTGCAGGGCCGTAGCAACAAAGAACGTGGCCCCCTCCAAACATATGTCCGGGGCCCCTTACAATGCAGAAACTGGAATGCGGTATTTATTTTATACAATATACAGGGTTCATATTATGTATACATAGGCCTACAGTGTACATGTATTCCGTATTTACGCAAAGCGCTTCTTTCGAGCCTTGTTCTCCGCAAATTGGTTAATCAATGCGTCATAGTCCAGAGATCTGGCAATCTTGTTTTCGATTGAGATAACTGAAAGCGCAGAAAGCCTGTCATCTGTCATGGTTGAGCGCAGGATATTCTTGATCAGTTTCATTCTGCTGAAGCTCCTTTCAGCACCAGCGACAGTAACTGGTGTGGTCAGAAGAATTCTGATGCAAATGCAAAGATTCGGATATATCTCCTGAAGGCTGTTCTTGTATATGTACGTTAAAAAATTGTTTGCCGTGACAAGTCCTCTCTCTTTCTCGATGACATAAATAAAACGATTCAATTCCATTATGAGTTCGTTGGCATCAATGTCTCCCATTTTTCTTTCAAAATTTTTGCTGTGATTCTCCAGTTCATTTTCTCTGTGACACTGCTTCAGGCTGTTAGCGTTGTACAGAAATCCAAACAACTTATACCACTCCACGAGTTGGTCAAATCATGACGAAACAGAAGATATGGCCTGATCAGTGAGAACAAGAAAGAACTGTGATTTGAATTTTTGTTCGGCAGAAAGACGACTCGAATCATCAAAACATTCGTAATCAAACATTCTCTTACGTCGCACCCTGGTTTCTGGAAACACCTGCTCAATACCCATATGCTCTACTATTTCACGTGCATTTGTGACCACAGAGTTATATCCTGTATTTCGAAAGTCTTCCAAAAACTTTATTGTAGCACCGACTTCTGCCTGCAGTATGTCAATTGACACATCTGGTGACTGAATTAATTTGCTGGTTTTATTGATGTGAAATAGAACAACTGGCTTCACCTTCAACCTCACTTGAAGCACTTCTGGATACGATTCGTCGCTGCTAGTGCTGTCCGTTTCAGTGCCTGTACCTGTACGTTGGATTGCAGAGCAAAATACGTTGACAATTTTGGAATTTTCTCAAGTTCCTTTTCGGCATCTATGCTGCCTTTCGTTTACTAGTTCCGCTCTTATACATTCTCTTAAACATCGCAAAGCACGCTTCTGCATTGGAAATGATATAACATTTATCCGCCGACCGCCATTACGAACGCAAATACACATTCTTTGAATGGGTCCAACTAAAATTCGAAACTGACTGACAGACAACTGATGTAGTCAATAGCATTATGATGTATCATAATGACTTCACGGTTTTGTCAGTAAAACCAACATGAATTGTGCAATAGCATCAATAAATGTCAGTTACCTAGTTATACCTTACATTTTTTTTTGCCACTTTTAGGGGCCCCCTTCCTTGCGGGGCCCCGTCCGGTCGGAGGGTATGGAGGGTGCTCGCTACGCCTCTGGCAATTTGTTTTCTCTTACCTTCCTTCCCAAAGATACAGTGAGTAGGTAAATGTTCGTATCTGAATAATAGAACTATTCCAAATATACACTGAAGATAAAAGGCACAGCTGATGTTTTTCATTTTGCTATATTGTAATAGAAAAGATGCGTTAGACAAAAAAGTGTTGTTTAAGCAGCAGAATTCCTGACATCCCTCATATATGAATCTTGATGTTTCCCATATAGCTTCGTTTGCCTGTTTTTGTTTTTAGAATATAACATAGTGGTACAATTAAACAGTGCAGAATCACAATGCTAGCTATTGAATTACTTTATTTCAGTGTTTTGGAAAGTTGATTAAATGCAGGATCATTCATAAATTTAGAAGAGTTCTTGGTAATAACATCATGTGCTCACACTTAAGTCTACATTTAAGCATGAATTTCTACTTATAAGGGCAAACAGAATTGCTGACATTTCACATTTTAAAAAATATTGTAATTTGCATCACAGAATTTCCAAAGCACTGCTGTGGAGCTTTACATTAGGTTTTAAGCACTGAAGCAGAGAGAGAGTGCAAATGGGAGAAGGATGAAAATCAGCAGTGTTGATGGGAGGGGTGGTGAAAGGAAAAGAAAACAGGAGGGAGATGAAGTAGATAAATTTAAAGAATGCAGAGATTAGAGGAAAAGCAAAAAAATGTGGGGAAGGATCAGCGACATAATAAATTGGAGGTGGGAGATTGTGGGAAAACAAAAACCTACCTGTTTAATTTTTGGAATGCTATTTGCTTGGCATAGTAAGACGTGATTTATATAACAGTGCAGGTTTTTTTAGGTAATGATGCTCTGCTGATGCATTTTATTTGTCAGTATAAAAATATACTTTCAGCTTGTGCATTAATATTGAATTTGCAATTTTAACATAAATAGTCCGATATTTTTGTATTGCTATTTAATAATGATTGTCTTCATGATCACTTGAATACATTAAGTAATCTAACCTCAAAGTTTCTGAGCCAGTTGACGTATTTTATTATACTTATTCTAGCTACAGTCTGGGAAAGAAGATACATTACATATGGTATCTATTTATGTCCTCTTAACTGATTTTAGTCCCTGATCCTGAAAAATCTTAAGCATATTGTCATGTTGTGGGGTGTCTGGTCACATACGGTCAGCAGGAAACTTATGCTGCAACTGCTCAAGTCTTTCTGATGGCGCAGCCTCCCAGTACAGCAGTCCATGGGTCCTCTGGATTTCAGGGGTCATCTCTAGCGAGGTCTGCAGTGACTCACTCCCTTCCCAGGTCTCCGCTGGCTGTCTGGTGTCTGCCTGGGGTTTGGCATGCCTGGCCTGTGTGGACTGGGGCTCCTGTAGCTCCATGGAGGAAGCTCGCAATATGCCTCTCTCTTCCTCCACAGTCTAGCCCAACTGAGTTGGGCTGCTTCCCTTCATACCCTGTCTCCAGCATGTACAGCAGGGATGAAGGGGTGTGGCTTCCTTAGTCTGCAGTGCACAGTTAACCCCTGTGGAGCTAATGCAGAGTAAATACATCCTGTCACACACACGCTTCACACACTGTGAAGTAACAGTGAAACACATGCATAAATCTTTGGCCAGGGCCTTTTATTGCAAATTTCCTAGATAGTAAAAGGAGAATGTAGGTCCAGCGGCCTAACTCTCTGATCTGGCAATGGTGCCAGCTTCAGTGTGCTATTGTCTAGTTCTCCAACACACATTTGCACACCTCCCTCCATGATACGCCCCGCACATGGAACGTTCTTCCTGAGCTAGCTTTTGATGACACTATGTTCTCCTTGTTCAAATCCCACCTCTGCCATGACATCTCCTTGTTGTAAGGTAATTGGGATGGAGGATGGGACACTGTGTGCCAATAAAATCTGGTATTATCAGGATTTACCCACTGCTACCTAGACAAATTTAATTATTTGTTTCCTTGTCCTTAACCCTCCAGCTCCTCAGGCAGGGATAGTGTTTGTTATGTTTGGAAAGTACTTCTCTGCACACTGGAAACTAATAAATAACACATACTGCTTTATTTCCACCGAAACCACTAAGACTGTTAATACAAAATTCAAAACAACTGCACAAGTGCACTGAACCTAAGTTATCCTATTATGGTTTTGTTTTTGTTTTTAATGAAGTGTGTTTGTCATTTTTAAATGTCTTGACCTTACTGGACCCTTTGTTAATTGCATAGGAAGCTTCTTGCAAAATCTTGCATTACGATTATGTGACTATAAATCCACATTGGCTGCCTTTCAGTTGTATCCCTCACACTTTTTACAGTATTAGGGTTCAGTTCTGCTGTATTTAAGCATGTGTAAACCCACAAAGGAGTCCTATGATGTCAATGAGGTTGCTCATGAAAGTCATTCTATTCATGTCTTCTTTTGTGTGGCTGGTTTGGGCCCTTACCCATTCTCACAGAACACTTACCAGATTCTTTTTCTTTAATTTGAAGAGCTTATTACAGATGTTCCATTAAAGGGACATTAATGTGTTGCACTTATACAAGCATTTCATGGATGCTTGCTTGCTAAACGCACCAGTTTAGAGTTTGTATTTTCCCAGGTTTCTGGGTATTCCAGTAAAGGAAGATTTAAGAGAGATCTTGAAGTGTCTATTTCAAACCAGGTAATAAAACACAGAGGGACACTATGCTTCATTTGGATAAAATTTTTGCTTATTCATATGTATATCATACTTCCCTCAATATTTTTCATGTAGAGTATCTGGTTCATGTATCTCCCACCATTCCAGAGGATATGCATCATGCTGATGACAGTTCTGCTTGATAACAATCTAAACCAGTGCAGATCGATGCATGTTCATTTTCATCATCTGAGTCCAATAACATCAGCAGAAGGTTGATTTTCTTTTTTGGTGGTTCAAGTTCTGTAGTTTCCGCAACAGAGTTTTGTTCTTTTAAGACTTCTGAAAGCATGCTCCACACCCCATCCCAATCAAATTTTGGAAGGCACTTCAGATTCTTAAATCTTGGGTTGGATGCTGTAGCTATCTTGAGAAATCTCACATTGGTACCTTCTTTGCGTTTTGTCAAATCTGCAGTGAAAGTTTTCTTAAACTGAACAACATGTGCTGGGTCATCATCTGAGACTGCTATAACATGAAATATATGGCAGAATGGGGGTAAAACAGAGCAGGGAACATACAATTCTTCCCCAAGGAGTTCAGTCACAGATTTAATTAACCCTTTTTTTTAATGAGCATCTTCAGCATGGAAGCATTCTCTGGAATGGTGGCCGAAGCATGAAGGGGCATATGAATGTTTAGCATATCTGGCATGCAAATATCTTGCATGTGCCTGTTCTCACTTTCTGGTGACATTGTAAATAAGAAGCAGGCGGCATGATCTCCTGTAAATGTAAACAAACTTGTTTGTCTTAGCAATTGTCTAACAAGAAATAGGACTGAGTAGACTTGTAGGCTCTGAAGTTTTACATTGTTTTGTTTTTGAGTGCAGTTATGTAACAAAAAAAAAATCTTCATTTGTAAGTTGCACTTTCCTGGCAAAGAGAATGCACTACAGTACTTGTATGAAGTGAAGTAAAAAAATACTATTTCTTTTATCATTTTTACAGAGTAAATATTTATAATGAAAATAATATACACTTTGATTTCAATTAAAACACAGAATATAACATAAAGGAAAATGTAGAAAAAATCCAAAATATTTAATAAATTTCAACTGGTATCCTATTGTTTAATAGTGCCATTAAAATGGTGATTAATCACGATGAATTTTTTTAATCACATGAGTTAATTGTGATTAATCGACCTCCCTAGAATTAGACTGATTCCATAATATGTTGAATAAGGATCCTCAGATTTCTTGCCCTACTATTATTTGCTGCATCTTCAATGTCTGCTTTAAATGTCAGGAGGAAGTTGAATGTATGTGAAAATATTTTTTTTGTAAGGGATAAACATAGATCTAGGTATTTCTTTTTTATCGTGCCTGCTATATATGATTCAGTTAAGAGAACTACTACATCCTCACCCTAGTTGGTCCATAAATAGTGTATTCTCACCTCTGTAGCCTTAATCAACTAGAAATATATGTATCTGTTATTGCTTTTGCACATAAGGAAGAGAGAGAGAGCTCAGTGGCTTGAGCACTGGCCTGCTAAATCCAGGGCTGTGAGTTCAATCCTTGAGGGGGCCACTTAGGGATCTGGGGCAAAATCAGTCCTTGTCCTGCTAGTGAAGGCAGGGGGCTGGACTAGATGACTTCTCAGGGTTCCTTCCAGTTCTATGAGATAGGTATAGGTCCATATATTAGATAGGTGTGTAAAATATATGCAAGGTCACTAATGCTAAAACAGCCCATGCAATTGGGCAAAACAAGTGTTTTATTTGGAGGCATTTCCCAGAATGATATTTCGTAGGTCAAAGGGATCTTTGTACATCATCAAGTGGCCTGAAAGCATCAATTTTATAGATCAGTTGGGAGATGGTGGAAATTCCTCTTTCAATCCATCTCTTCCACAGCACCTTGTTTCCCAATAAGTGCAGGTTTCTCTCTAATATAGCTTCATGGATGGGATGGTAACATGCGAATCTGAAAACTTTAGCTAGACCAGTCCCATCTTCATGTAATTTATTCAACTAACTTACTGCTATTATTATTATTATTTATTTACAATGAGAGCTCACAATGTGAAATTAAATTGTTCACAAGGGCTCCACACCTCGGAAGCCATAGAGTTCTCTGCAATGGAACTGGTACGTGGTTCCATTGTGCAGGCTCTCTATGCTTAGCTCTCCATGCTGCAGTGGAAGCGTTGAAGACTTCTTCAGCCAACAGCCTGAAGCAGCATCACAAAGTAGCTCTGTATCCTGCAGGGGTTAGGGGTGAAAAAGCAGATTTCTGTCCATTACTTCTTTACACTGTGAATCTGTCCAGCACTGCTTCTCCATCTCTGAGCTGGTGTGTGGAATTGTTCCTTGCTGTTGATCAACTTTTGAAAAACATGGATACTATTGGCTACCATTTTTAAAAAAAAAAATACTAATTTACTTGGTCCTCTTGTTGAACTTGCTTCATTATTTTATGCTCTAGAGTTACCTAAAAAAAACCCAGTGGACTTTTGTGATATTCTGTAAGCCTCTGGATATTCTTGGATTGACAATCCCAGTTTCCACCCGAGGTGGCCATGTCAGATAATGACCAGACATCTGCTTGTGTTGCTTGAGCATTTTTAAATTGTCATTCTAAAACACTATCATGGTTTTTCTAAAACTGGGCATTTGAAGCTGTTGTCCCTGTCCTAAGAGTTGATATTGTCCCATTTTGGCCAGAATATGAGGACAAAAGAGGAATTTTTTATGATAGGAGGGCTTCCTCGATGTCTCAAGGTAACAATATTTCCCCTTTGTAGTAGGTAACTTCTTTGAAGTAAAATGTTGGATGTTCTTTCCCTTTCTTGTAAATCCATTATTACTGCATACTTTACAAATACTTTGAACATTAAAAATTTTGTCAAATGAAAGTAAATCATAAAAATTGAGTCATCTCCTTTTCCTTCTCCTGAACTGCAATCAGTGTAATGTGGTTCTTCAAACATGTTAGACAAAAAATAAAGCTCAGAGGTGGTGTGGATCTGCTGCTCAGTAGGGAAGGTGAGCTGGTAATGGAAGATGATAGTAAGGCAGAGCTGCTCAATGCCTACTTTGCTTCAGTCATCTCACAAAAAATAACATGTGACCGATGACTAGCAAAGTTACTATAGACAATAAAGGGGAAGGAATGCAGATCAGGCTAAATAAAGAACACATCAGAGATCTTCTGACCAATTTGAATGAGTTTGGGTCAGAGGGGCCTGATGCTATTCACCCCAGGGCACTAAAGGAATTAGCTGAAGAAATCTTGGAGACACTGACAATAATATTTGAAATCTCATGGATGACAGGAGAGGTCCTGGAAGCCTGGAGAAGGGCTAACATAGTGCCCATCTTTGGGTGGGGGGGAGGAGAAGCAAGAGAACTATAGACCAGTCAGCCTGACTCTGTTACCTGTGAAGCTACTAGAGCAATGTATAAAAGATTGTTTGTGAATACCTGGAGGATGAAGGGCTAATCGCTAGCAGCCAGCATGGATTTACTAAGAACAAATCATGCCAAACCAGTTTGATTTTCTTCTTTGACAAGGTAACTGGTTTTGTGGATAGGGGCAATGCCACGGATATTAAATACCTGGACTTCAGCAAGGCTTTTGACACAGTCCCACATGACATTCTGATGAGTAAGCTGAAGAAATGCAGGCTTATCAGAAATAACATTAAGGGGATACATAATTTGTTAACAACCACAAAGAGTTAATGAAACAAAGTCTGATAGGAGGGAGGTCTCAAGTGGGGTTCCACAGGGATCTGTTCTTGGTTTGGTGGTGTTTAACATCTTTATTAGTGAGCTGGGTGTAGGAATAGAGAGAATACTAATCAAATTTTCAGATGACAAAAAGCTGGGGTTAGGGGGGTTGCCAGAACTTTGGAGGATGGAAGCTAAAATTCAAAGGGACTTTGATGAATTGGAGAGCTGGGCTGTAGACACAATAAAATTCAACAAAGACAAATGTAAGGTGCTACACTAATGGGGAAAAAAAACAAATACAGAATGGGGGATAACTGGTTTGGCAACAGCACTACTGAGAAGGATCTAGTGGGGGCTCACAACCTCAATATGAATCAGCAATGCGGTGCTGTTGCAAATGCAATTTTTGGTTGTATTAACAGAGGCATAACATGGGAGGTTATAGTACTGCTCTACTTGGTGCTGGTTAGGTTTCAGCTGGATTAGCATGTCCAGTTTTGGTCACCAACATATAGAAAGCATGTAGGAAACAGGAAAGGATCCAGAGGTGAGCAAGAAAGATCATCAAATGGATGGAAGGCAAGCCAGATGAGCAAAGGATGCTCAAACTGGGTATGTTTCATTTGGAAAAGAGGAAATTAAAGGGGAACATGATAGCATTCTTCAAATACTTGTAAGGCTGCCATAAAAAAGATGGAGAAAAGCTGTTCTCTCTTGCCACTGAGGGTGGACAAGAGGCAATAGGTTCAAACTACAGCCTAGAAGATTTTTTATTAAATCTCGGGAAACCGTAGGACAATGGAACAGACTGCCTAGAGAGGTTGTGGAAGCTCCTTCATTGTTTGTTGGTTTTTTTTTTTTTTTTTTTTTAAAGGAGGCTGGTTAGCCATCTGTGTTGGATGGTTTATACATAACAAATCCTGTGTTTTGGTAGAGAGTTACACCAGAAGACCCTTGTGGTCTCTTCTAACCCTGTGATTCTAATACTGTGGAAAACTCCTAAGCACAGAGTTTTGAGTTTGTAACAAGTTTTCAGGTTTCTTTATAAAAGCATTGCACATTTTTATTCAGAACAGAATCACTCTCTGTACACAATTTTAAAGATCTTTTCTGAGCCCTATTGTGCTAGTATAAAATTAGAATGATTCTATCTCCTATTTTCTATGGGGCTGAAAGTTGCATTGTTACCATATATCAGATTTTTGAGAGCATAATTCAAAAGCTTTTGGCTGATTTGTCAGGTGGTTTTGTTTGTGTTTTTCCAGCACATTTTACTGGATGTCCTTTAATTATTTTGTATGGAGATTGTTGGATTTCTTTTACTCTAAAGTATACCTTTATCTGTTGCTTAAAGTAAGATTGGTCACATTTTTATTGACTTAGGTACCTCTCTTATTGCAATTTTGTTAACATGCACACAGCAAATCATGTGGTTTTAATGTGAGTATCTTATTTATACATTTCAAAATTAACTCTTTAGTCACAGCTATAAAATATGAGCAAATGAAGTAAAGATCATTGTGGGTTTTTTTTTTCAGTTTTACAAGAGGTTTAATCATGTGATAATTATTATTATTCAAAGAAAGGAGCTCAGAATCTTCACAGGCTTTACAGAGCATCTCACCAGCAGTCAGGCTCGCACGTATCTGACTGGCTGAATGGAACTCCATTCATAGCTGTAAAGTATTGTAACTTTTAGCACGTTTCCACTATCTCTGCTGTCCCTAGTTTATCTATCCTACTAGCAACCTTATCTGTAAATGGAAACCTTATTGTTCTTCCAGTAAAGCTAATTCAACAAAGGACAATAGAGGAACAGTCTCATGGAAGCCGAAAGTAAGAGACTTTCAATAAAAAAGGGGAGGGGAGGGAAATCCTTCCTTTTGTATTTGAATTTAGGCCTTGTCTACACTGGCATGTTTCTGTGCAGTAAAGCAGCTTTCTGCATTGTAATTCCTGAGGTGTACACACTGCCAAGCCACGTAGTGCGCAGAAACTGCATAGTTGAAGTGCTGTAAAAACACACCCCACCAAGAGGCGTACTGTTTTCTACACCGGGGGTACAACGATGTGGTGCCAGTATAGACCCTCTGGTTGATTACAGCACAGCGACTGACCTCTAGGAGGTGTCCCACAATACGTATTCTTGCCTTTTTGCTCTTCGGTTTGAACTCTACTGCCCTGCCCTCAGGTGACCAACCATCATCCCCACCCTGTAAATTCCTTTGGAATTTTGAAAGTCCCCTTCCTGTTTGCTTGGTGATGTGTGCAGTGGTCTCAGTGCATCTTACCAGGTGACCATGCCTGCTCTACTTGGAGCAATGCCGAGCTGCTGAACCTCATCAGCATTTGGGGAGAGGAGGCTATCCAGCCCACCTGCACTGCAGCTGTAGGAATTATGATACCAATGGACAGATTTCATGATGCATGACATGAAGAGGCTGTGCAGAGTCAAAGTAAAGAAGCTACAGAACACCTACCACAAGGCACACTGCTGCTCCGGTGCTGTGCGCATGAGCTGCTGGTTCTACAAAGAGCTGGACATGCTACTCAGTGGCAACCCCACCTCCACTGCGAAGGCCACTGTGGATACTTCAGTGACTTGCATGCCAGTCAAGAGTGGACCGAGCCAGGAGGAGGAAATCTTGGACGATAATGTGGAGCTGGAGGGGGACCCAGAGGCAGAGAATGACTTAGAGTCTGAGATACAAGAAGCCAGGAGCTCTTTTCTACCCCAGAGGAGGCTAGGCAGTAACAGCTGTCAGATCTTGGCAAAGTGCAAACAGGAGTGGAGGCCCCTGATAAGTGGATCTGATTTTGGGAATTGTTGAAGCTAGTTGTTCGGAGCAGGAGGGCTGCACAAAGCAGGCTTGTGTCTGTGTGATGCATGCACCACCACATGCCTAGTCTGAGCAGTGGAACGGGGTGTTGATTGACTTTCTCATTTCCCAGAAATCTGCCTTGGAGATCTCCTGGAAACTCTCATGGAGATACTGGACAATTCTTTGGCAGAGCTGCTTTGTTTCTTGCCCCATTAAGGGTAACTTTCCCATGCCACTCTGCCGTCATGGAGGGGAAGGAGGGGGAGACCATTGCAGCACACAGGTGAGCCACGTAAGGGCCTGGGAGGAAGCTGCAATCTTGGAGAAGACCCTCCCTTGATTCCCTGCTCACCCTCAGCAGTGAGATGTCTTCCATAATGAACACAGCCAGTAGAAAATGTGGGGACAGTATTATAAGGCACCTCCTACAATACTGACTCTCCCAAGACCCACATGCCCAGTGTACAGTAGGGTCCAGGAACACTGATTTCCCCTGCCCCTGCAGCTACTCACCATTTTGGGGGTCTTGTGTCTCATGTGTGCTTGCCTAAGGTCAGCCAGTTAGTGACAGGTGTGTGAATAGTGGCTGTGTTTTAAATCAGTGGTCTGTGTGTTGCAAACAATACTGCTTCTGTAAAATGTTGTGTTTTGGCTTCACAGAGATGACCTGGGGAGCCCAGCCTCCCTCTTAGTTATCGCTGTAGTAAGAGGAGGCCCTGAGATATAAACCTTGGCATCAGAGGCCTGTTATGAGGCCTAAGGCCTGAACTAAAGTAATGGTCAAGACTTTGCTAACATAAAGCAAAGTGAAGCTGAGAGCCAGAGGCAGGCCCTGCTCATAGAAGCTGGCAAGGAAAGGGCTGATGCTGCAAGAAGATACGTATCTAAAAGGTACTGAACACTAGAGATCAGAACATTCACATACTTGCACATTCCACACAGATAACAAGGAACAGACTGACCCATCCCAATGACAGGGGCAAAAGGATAATATGATGGATAGAGTTGTTTTGATCGAACCAATCTGTACAAGGAGAGAGGCAGCACCTTACTACGTAGAGGGGTTGTACCTTACTGCGTAAAGAGGTTGCACCTCAATACGTCAGGAGTGATGTGTAACTTGTTTGTACCTGTGTATAAGAATGTATCCCTGGGGTGGTGTCTTGGTCCGACCGAGGGGGCAGTGGAAAGTCCTGCCACTGACTGAGTGGATACATATTCGTAGTATGCTCGGTAGACTAATTAATCTGCGGAGAAATACTACTGTATCCAATATGGCAATAAACCTGGCCGACGTGCCTTCGTACCTTACTAGACTCTGTGGTCATTGGGGATTCTCTTCGAGTGTGCTGAGTCAGTTATCTTCGAAGAACTGGGACAGCACACAGAGGGAACACACGCACGCAGCCGAGTGATATCAACATTGAACAGAGCAGAGCACCACACTGGTAGCATCTGAGAACACCTCTGACAACAATTGCCAGCTGAACAGCTGCGCAGAATTAGAAAGCAGCCACAAAGAACTAAGGAGAACTTTCTGCATGACGTTATGATGCACTCCACGGCCGAAAAACAGGAATTGAAGAAGTGGTGGGACAGTGAGAAGAGAGACCAAAAGGAGCATGCAGAATGCCAGAACGAAAGCTCAGAGTGGCTCTTAAACGTTATGGAGCACTAAGCGGAAACACCCCAGGCAATACTAGGACTGCAAACTGAGCAGCTCCGTGCCTGCCCTCCCCTGCAGTTGCTGTCACAAAACTCTTTTTCCTATACACCGTCAACACACTCTTGTCAATATCCTGGCTCCAGTCTGTACCCTCTGCATTCCACTCCTGCCCTGTCACAGTCCAGCCCTGCCGACTCCCACTGCACTCAACACCTATCCCTCTGCAGTTTAGCCCTGCTGAAATACAGTATCCAGGGCACTGTACTCCAAAGGAGAAGGTTGGACATACAAAAATCTTTAACTGTCCCAGGCCCCCACCTCTTCCGGAGACCTTCCCTTCCTCCCATCCCCCTCAGTGCGGATATGTTTTTTTTGTTTGTCTCTCTTCTCCAGTTATTTTTTTAATAAAATTATATGTTTAATAAAATTATTGTGTTAGTTTGGAAGCAATCTTTATTCTATTAATTGAAAGGAAACAGAGCCCTGCAAAGCAACAGACAGTTATCTTAAACCTTCAAAGTGCATCATCTGCACCAATCACAATCACCTCCTAGTATTCCAAGCACTGCAATCCCAAGCATAGAAACAAATATTAGTGACTTTCAGCTTCAAATTGCTGCTTCAAGGCATCCCTGATCCTTTTGGCCCTGCGTTTTGCCCATCTTATAGCCCTGTTTTTTGGCTGTTCAAATTCAGCTTCCAGGTGCTGAGCCTGAGCAGTCCAGCCCTGTGTGAAGCTTTCACTCTTCTCTTCACAAATGTTATGGAGTGTAGCACACATCTATAAGCATAGGAATACAGTCTGTTGCATCTTAGGCGGGGGGTCCGTTCTGCGGTTATCACGTAAAGTAAAAACTGCATATAGTCAAAACCCCAAACCCTTTAAATCTGGCCCGCAGCTCCGGCGGCAGGGCTGGGGGGAAGGGCATTTAAAGGGCCAGTGGAGCCCTTTAAATGCCTCCCCGGTCCCACTGCCGGAGCTGCGGGCGGGATTTAAAGGGATCTTCCCCCCCCCGCCCGGCCTCCAGAGCTGCGGGTGGGATTTAACGGGCTCCACCAGGCTTCCCACCATGGCAGGGAGCCAAGTGGAGCCCTTTAAACCCCACCCGCAGCTTTGGCAGCCGGGCTGGGGCTGGCATTTAAAGGGCTTGAAGCTCCACGGTGGCTGGAGCCTCGGGCCCTTTAGTTCGCCCCAGGGGCTACCAGCCACCTCTGCAGCTGGGAGCCCCCTGGTGATTTAAAGGCCCTGGGACTCCCAGTCACAGCTGATGCCCCAGAACCTTTACATCTTGAGGCTACACTTCTACTTGAGGCCATGCTCCTCCCGGACTCCAGGCCTTTCAGCGTAAAGCTGAAATCACGCATGTTAAATATGCATAAGTTGCGAGAGACCTGTATTGTCATCAGCCAGGTCCAGCTTCCTGCATAGGCAGCACCAGTGGGCTTTTAAATGGCCAAAAGCATACTCAGCAGTCATTCTGCACTTGCTCATCCTGTTGTTGAACTGCTTCTTGCTGCTGTCAAGGTGCCCTCTGTATGGCTTCATAAACCACAGCATTAAGGTGTAGGCAGAGTCTCCCAGGATCACAATGGGCATTTTGACTTCCCCTACAGTGATCTTCTGGTGCGGGAAGAAAGTCCCTCCTTGCAGCTTCTTGAACACACCGGTGTTCTGAAAGATGCGTGCATCATGCACCTTTCCAGACCAGCCTATGTTAACGTCTGTGAAATGCCCATGGTGATCCACAAGTGCCTGGAGAACCATTGAGAAATACCCCTTGCGATTAATGTACTCGGTGGCTAGGTGGTCTGGTGCCAGCATTGGAATGTGCGTGCCATCGACTGCCCCTCTGCAGTTAGGGAAGCCCATTTGTGCACAGACATCTACAATGTCATGCACATTGCCCAGAGTCACGGTCTTTTGGAGCAGGATGCGATTAATGGCTCTGCAGACTTCCATCAACACGAGTCCAACGGTCAACTTTCCCTCTCTGAACTGGTTAGCGACTGATCAGTAGCAGTCTGGAGTAGCCAGCTTTCACAGTGCAATTGCCATGCACTTCTCCAAGATTGAGGACAGCTCTCAATCTTGTGTCCTTGCGACACAGGGCAGGGGTTAGCTCACTACACAGTCCCATGAATGTGGCTTTCCTCATTCGAAAGTTCTGCAGCCACTACTCGTGCATGACAATGTGATCCCACCACTCAGTGCTTGTTTCCCAAGCCCAAAAACAGCGTTCCACCGTGGTCAGCATCTCGGTGAATGTCACAAGCAATCTCATGTCAAAGCGACTATGCGTGGTGAGATCAATGTTGCACTCCTCTTGCCTTTCTAGTTTAAGGAATAACTCCGCTGCCACTCATGACATGTTAATCAGAGTGAGCAGCATAGTGATCAGCCATTTGGGATCCTTTCCTGGAGACCAAAGAGGCAGAGTACGTAGTACACAAACTGTTGAAAGATGGCCGCTCTGCCTTCCCACAGTTCTTAGCCCCAGAAGAGGAAGAGCTGCTCTGTGGGATAGCTGCCCAGAGTGCACCACTCCGAATACTGCTGCAAGTGCCACAAGTGTGAATATGCTAGTGTGCAGCCAGCTGACAGTATGAACACACAACAGTGGTTTCCCTTCAGTGTTCTCTGAGTGGCACTGTAACTCCTGATGCTGTAACTCTGCCAGCGTAGACATACCCTTAGAGAGGTTTCATAGGCATTTGAAGGTTGTCATGTCAGATTCTCTACACACACCAGAGTCTTTAATCTTCCTATTTCTTAATTGTAGTTCTATGGCATTCCCTTGTCTAAAGACTTTGGCCCAGATCCTGCACAGACTTACACATGTGCTTACCTTCACTATCTAGCTGGTTCCATTGATTTCAGCCAGACTGCTCAGGTTAGAAAAGTGAAGCACATGCAAAAGTCTTTGCAGGATTTGGGCCTATTGGTTACAAAAAGTATCCTTTCCTGAATGTGCTAGTTGGATCCACACATGCTCGTTTTGGCAATTGCTTGAGCCAGCTCTGTTTGTTGGGGGTGAAATCTCATTATCTTGTAAATTGCTGGAAGAACAGTTAAGACCAAAAGAGCTTGGAAAGGATTTTTAGGACATCATAAAGCACGATTTTAAATATTTATCATCTTTTAAAGTAGGGAAAATTGAGTCTGGACTAAAATATGCTTAGGAAATAATTTCCTATTTAGTATTCTGTGTGTGTGTGTGTGTGTGTACACACGTGATGTTACTTCTCTTTGGTATTTGTTGGTTTTTTCCCTCTGAAAATGTCTCTCCAAAGTTACTAGCAAGCTTATGGGTTTCAATAGGTTGATGCTTCACCTGGTGACATCTAAGTTGAACTTTTTATTAAAATAACTGATTCATGAAGACATTTAATTAATTGTGAAACTACATCTTCCAGAGCAAAAGTAGTAGAGGAGAGTTGATAATGGACTTAAATCCGTTGAGTAGAAGGCTAACAGTTTTCCAGTGTGCTGAGAACAGCCTTGTCAAAGAACACCTCATACATGCTGAGAGAGCACATACAAAATAGTAGAAATTACATGTGAATTGCATATCTGAAAGTGTTTGGGTTGACTTGTATCCTGGCTGCTCCTGCTCCCTTCCAAAAAGAAAAACAACTTCTGGCTCTCAAAGCTTCCTTTCCCTTTTGTTCCTATTTTCTCCCTTCAGGCTCCTCATTCTTTTTTGCTCTCTTCAGAGAATGAAATGGCTTGAATGCTCGGAAACAACATGAATATAATTTTTTAAAAAATCACTAATTCAAGGATTTCCTAACTTGAATTGCCATTAAAGTTCCTTTTTTATGTGATCAGTAATAGTTTTATTTGATAGGGTTTTCAAGCAGCATTATCAATTCCAACCTTTATAATTTTTTTTGGTATTTTTCATAATTCTGTTTGAAAGACAAAACTCAATCACGTTGCCAGCCTTGAACTACACACTTTTATCTGGGATTATGTGGTTTAATAAAAAAGTGAAGGTTTTATGCAAAATCCCTGCATCTCAACATTAGTATAAACTGATTCAGCTATTTTTAAAGGTAAGAAATTATGTCTGACCAAAAGCAGCAAACATAATCAAGTATTATAAATGTTATTTAAGAAATATAAATCTATATGAACATAAATGTATGACACATAGCATATAAAATCTGTCTTTATTTGGTAAAATTCCCTGAACTATGCAAAACCTAACAGTGATAGTCATTAGAAATCAAAATGTAAGCAGCGGATTATAAATTAAGCATGAATGGTATTACTGAATTACTTAGAAAACATTATGTTTAACTTGTTTAGGATAACCTTTTAAATTGTAGATATAAGTATTTCAATCTAATTATTCCATTTGCTATATCTTGCATGATATACTTGTTCCCTGATGCAATTTTGGTCTAATCAATGCATAATTTGATAGTGTATTGTTTGAGAACTTTTCTTAGAGTTGGGGGAAAAAAGAGAAATTAATAAGTGCAGATTTTATGTATGAGGAATTGAACTATGTGTTTATGGCTTCTCAAGAAGTTGCTCATATGATGGGAAAAATGTATGATGATAGAGACAAAAGCATAAATTCCCACCAAAAAGTTCCCCTTTTGTTAATCTTCTAGGCTTCATCTCCTCCTACCTAAGGATAACCCACATGGTGATGGAATGTGTCTTTGAATTCTTCCGTAAGGATGTTGGGGCTTGTCCCTTCATGGAAGAGGCTAGAGTCTGACCCACCCTAACTTGCAGTGTTGTCCAAGGGACCACTGCACAGTTGTCCAACCTCTCTGGCTTGATAGGGCTCTTCAACTACACATGATATCAGAGGAATCCAGAACTGCAGCAGCCTCTGCAACTCCCCTCAGGATTGGTGGTTTCAAGCTGCTTCAAAAGTGCTAACAGTAGAAGGCATTGCAATTATGTGTACAGTGACTTGTGGCTCTGGTTTGTAGAGAAGGTGGATGGGAAGATTTGTAATTTTTCTTTCTCTGTCTTGAGTGTAATAATGGGTAAGAAAAAGGTGTTGCTTCTGAACTATATATGGAAAATAAGATACAATGTGATATCTTGGGAGTCTGGTCTGTACATGAAGGATAAGAGTCAAAATGTTGGTGTCTTTGGCTACCAGGTAGGTGAATGGAAAATGGCATGTGTTTGGATCTGAGAGCCACATGTGCTAGGTGGAAGATGTCTTCTGAGAGTTGGAGACCATATTGGAAATGTATATGATGGCCATAGTATGATGGCTGTTGCCTGAGATTTGTTGGAAGTACAATGACAAAATGAAGGCAGACTTCGGAATATGTATGCATTTTACAAATGTGCTTAGTTCATATAATATCTTATGTATGAGGACACAGAATGTTTATCTACCTTCCCTCAACAGTTCTTTTTATTCCTTTAAATAATTAGTTTTACTATAACATTCCCATGGAGTTTCAGAAATTGGTACAACCTCTGATTAGAGTTCATTTGAATCAAGAATACAATATTTCAAAATTAGTAGCAAGTGGCTCATTTTTAGCCTCAAGAAATGTTACACAATGTCACACTTTTTTTTCCCCAAACACAAATATAGGTCCCAAATATGCACCTTTTTTGATTTGCAAAAATCCCTTGGCATTTTACTGTCATGAGGCATGTATGATAGGACTCAGAAATGTTAACTATTGAGAGGTCCCCCATTGACAGTCAGCATTTGTCAAGACTTACTAACCAGTGTTAACTAAGCTCTCTATGGTTAGTCTCCATACTGAGGATAAGAAAGAAGTGTGGTAACAGCTGTCAAATGTTTACTTTTTAATTACTTCCTCTGCAGGAAAAATGATCTGATAGAAGTTTATTCTAAATCTGTGTTGTCATGACTAATAGTTCATTTAGTGGCAGATTTCAAATATTTAAATAGTCAGCATATATTAAGGGGAAGTTAATGCACAGCAGACTGTGGGGGACAGCTTGCTGTTCTTGTTTAGAAAGAAGCCCTTTCAAAATGAAGCCATTTGCACATGATTTTATAAACTATATTCACATGAGAATAAAATGAGTTTTCTTGTATATGTGATTCTTTCTGTTTGTTGCTATATTTTTGATTCAATGCCATTGCTCTCAGATATTTTTAATAAAAAATGTTCCCATTTTCTGTAGCAATTTCTAAGTTCCTTCATTTGTTTTGTTTGAATGTGTGTCTGGCAGTGACACACTACAGCATAATGATTGTATAGGCCTTGTTGTTTAGCAACTAATTTAAACGACAATACGTATAAATTTGAATAGAGGGAAGTGTCCTTTAATACTATTTTTAAAGCTTAATGGAAGTGCTATGTTGGACTGTGTGGTATAATATTGAACAACTCTGTTTTATTTTATATTCAGATGCATTTAGATGTTTCTTTAAACTCTTTTTGTGGCTCTTTGAATGCAGTGAAACTGCAGTGATAACATTTATCAAAGGAATAGTGAATCACTCTTATACAAAAGGTATATTTATATTGTTGCTGGATTACTTTTACCACAGAATTTTTTTTTATATTGTAAAGTTTTGTTTTATAATGCTGTTAGTAGCAAAACTAGACATGAATAGTAATTGGAATACTGTTAATTGTATGATAGTAAGCTCTTCAAGCCCATAGTAACTTTTGTAATGGCGCGCACAATGTCTCTTCCTGCCTCAACCTCCAGCCCTACTGCTTAACTTCCTAAGCAGGAAATGTGTGTTAAAAATGTTAAGAATGTGTATGAAATGATGCCAGACTGAGAGTTTAAAACCAGTAATACTGACAGGGATAAATACTTATTATAGTTGGTCAATTTTTTCTTCTAATGATTTATTTTTAATAAAAATAGTTTTATTTCCCTAAATCAGAAACATACCTCTCCACCACTTCTCCAAAAAGTGTGGAAGTGGAGTTAGGAAGGAAAATTTAAAAAGAGAAATCAAACAATTTTTAATCAAAACAAATGTCACCCCTACCATACCTGTAGAATGAAAGTAACTTGAAATTGTTTTTGCAAAATGACTTCTATATTTTTAGCCAACTCTAAGTAGTAATGCCCAGTAAAAGCAGATTCTTGCAATACTGTCTCAGCCTCCTGATCTTGCTCCTTTTTATTTCCTTTTATGTATATTTGCCATTTCCTTAAAACTTTCCCCATTTGCCAGTGGGAAAGCATCACAGAGATTGTTCTTGCCTTCTCAGATGGAACTGTTCAGGAAGAACTTCCAGATATATTATATAAAGATATAATGTTTTACTAGGGAATTATCATTTCTAGGTATTCTTTCCAAGTGCCATCTGAATCACTACAGATCAGATCTCCCTAAAGAGCAAGTGCACCAGTGTGCATTCCATACACATTCAGCTGGCTATCTACAGCGCTGCTGTGCAGACAGGAAATATCATACAGGAAGAAACACCTTTTTCAAGAGTTAGTCATTCAGTGGCATTTCCTGTCTAAACAGTGGTACTATTAGGCAGGTAGAATCATAGATTATTAGGGTTGGAAGGGACCTCTGGAGATCATCTAGACTAACCCCCTGCTCAAAGCAGGACCAATCCCCAAATTGCCCCCTCAAGGACTGAACTCACAGCTCTGGGTTTAGCAGGCCAATGCTCAAACCACTGAGCTATCCCTCCTGGGTACACTCCTTAGTATTGTGGCCACCACTCTAGGCACCTCTATGGAGTGGGAAAATTGGGAAGCTTATCGCAGTTATCAACAGTCCTAAAAGGGAGAACCTCAAAGTGAATGTCCCCAACCCACTTCCACTGCATTCAGGAGAAGCACAAGTCGTCCTGGCAGATGCACTGCAGAGAAACATGGCAAATGGAAATTAATTGAAGGTCCCTCGACCCATGCACATCATGAGTGCTCCTGAGGCCAAAGTTACACGCACAGCCTCAGCCCACATTTCTCCTCCAGTTTACCTCAGATCCCCAGCTATGCCACAAGCCCATCCCTAGTTTCCCAACCTAATCTATTCAATTCTAAAGTAGCCTACTCCACCCTTCCCACCCAATCAACTTCCCCCAGTTTCTACCGTAACCCCCTCCTGCCATCACCTGATCTAAATTTATCCACTCTTTGGATTCCTGGCAGAAGCAACACTTTTCCTATCTCAATCCTCCATCTGTCCTTTGTTCAAATGTGGAAAAAAGACTTGGGAGATGTAAAGGTTTATTAAGATTGTGTTCAGGATAGGAATCTGAATGTTACTGAACTAGAATGTGATACTTTTGGGGACATACAGGGTGAAGCTTTTGCATTATTTCTATAAATATTCAAATTGATGTTGTGACAGTTAGCAGCGACCCCCGAACAGCTATTAGCCTTATAATAGCTACTATAATAATATAAATGATTGGTTCTTGTAAAACAATTAAGCTCATCGTCACTTAAAAAAAATACAGATTCAAGCACCTCTATACCCAAAACCTTCTTCCCCCTAAAAAGGCCGATTTTGGGGAAAAAAGTCCCCTCCCCATATACTGTCCTAGACCTTGGCCACTGGTAGCAGCAGCACTACCCAGTGGGACAGGCTCAATACCTTCCTCTGCAGCTGTGGGTTCAGAGATAGCAGCCCTACCATAGAAACCCCCGCCCAGGAAAATTAAGGACACTACAGCTCGAGTAGACGAACCGGCTACTGGCGGGATGACGAGTAGTGGATCAGAGTCTTTTAGCCTCTTAGGTAGTCCATCCCACACTAGATTGGGGTCAGTTTATGGAAAGAAACCCATGGGCAATTTAATTCAAGCACCCCTCCGGGTCATCTAAGTTCCAACGACAGAAGGGACTGTTGTGAACCATCATGTTCATGCTCCGTTTTTACCACAGCGAATCTTATGAATTGGCAACCCACTACGCCTCGCCTCAGGGACAACCCGAATGTCACCCATAGGCAATTCCGTACCATTTTCCAGTCTCATCATCCTGATTGGCAAGATGTGGGCCAACTTTTGAATTGTTTGCTACTCACAGAGGAAAAGGAGTGGGTCCTTCAGGGTGCCCGGGCTGCTGCAAAAGCCGGCGGCCATTCCCATAACCTTTATAACATTTGCTAATCCTGCCCAATGAAACCCGAATGATCCGGCCCACCAAGAGAATTTAAAAAATTTCTGGGACTATATTTTAATAAATATCAAACAGGCAATCAAAAAAACTCTAAATTAGTCAAAAGTTACTATGGGTTCTCAGAAGGTGCTGCAATGGCTATTATTTCTGAGCCTGCCCCTTGTACAAGCTAACGCGCACCCAGCGGCTAAACCTCTTCAGCAACTGGCCACATTGGGACACTTGTCTAACTGTTGGTTGTGTCACTGAACTCATTCTGAGGAGGGAATAAAACTATGGGCTGTACCTTTAAACCTCTCTGAAACTTTCTCCCTACAAGTGGTGCGGAAAGCTAAATAAATAATAAAAAAAAAATACCAGTCCAATAAGTATGAAAAAAGTCTAAGGTTTGGCATCATAGCTGGGAGGCCCAAGAGGTCCCTTTCTTTGATATCCTTGGGTTTGGGTATAAGCTGGCCCTATATTTTAAAACTGTTAACGGGACTGGGAAAAAACTGGGTTACTTCCCCTTAAAAGCCTGCAATCAAACCCTTAGGTTTAGTGTTAAAAATAAAACCTTTTACCCCTTAAAAATTGGTGTAAACACCCAAAAACCTTCCTGCCAGTTTCAGAAGGCCTATATTGCAAAATTAACAGGTAAACATTATCAAGGTGAATGGTTTCCTTCATTCCTTCTCTTGGGTCCCATAAATAAAACCCATGCATATTATATAAACGTCTCCTCTGGCAATTTATCACCTCACTCATCCCTTGGCGCTTTTCTTTATCCTCCCCAGCTCCTCTTAGTAGCCTTTTTGCTATACAATTTAAAGAAACAAGATACAGCCCCACATAGTTTTAGTGTATTTTTAGAGCTGTTGGGGATTTTTTTTTTTTTTGACATTTTCTTTTCTGTTTAATAATACTGATTTGTTGAAACTGAAACAATTTGTGGGAAAGGATCGGTTTTGAAAAATTTTCTGTTATGAAAAATTTGTAGAAATGCCCTATTTTGGTATTTTTGAAATGAAAGACTTCTGGGTTTTGGTTTAAAATGAGTGTTTCAAAATGTAAGTTAATTTATAGTGCAAATATTTTTAAAAGTGCAAAATCAAATCAAAAGTTTCATAATTATTGAAACAAGATATTTCTACAACCTAATCCTAGACATTTTTTTTATATTTCAGTTGATTAATTTTTTTTATATTTCTTTGGATTTTAATATTTTTTAAATCCCAGTTTGAGACAGGGAAATATTCTGAAATCTTGAAAATTCTTGCAGGATGAGAAAACAGTTTCCTGCCTGGCTCTAGATGTTTTCTCAGTACTTATTACAACTAACTCTTTTATTCTCATCTCTTTTACTTTCTCCTATGATTCCCCCCCTCCCCTTACCTTTCATGGTTTTGAGCCATTCTTCTCTTCTGCATGAGTACCCCACACTTTTCTATTTCTTGCAGGCATACCACTCTCGGTCCCCACTCCTCTCCACTCCATTATTCTCTATAATAATCTGTTCTTTCACCACTGGTTTGCCCCACTTCAGCCTTTGTCTCACTATCTAGATTCCTATACTGCCCCTAGTCACTGAATATCTGTCCATCTCACATGCGTTAAGCTTCCTTCGTTTCCCTTTTCTACAGTCCTTCCAAACAAGTCTGCTATTTTAAGTCCTAGCCTTTTTCCATCCCTACATTTCCCAGCCAAAATCTCTTCTTTCAGGTTGCTTCTAGTATGCTGTAGGACAACCCATTTCTCTGATTACATCCAAGTAGCACTAGATAAAGGAAAATGTTTAGGGAAGGCTGCAGGACCTGCAATCAGCTTTGTAAGGAGCCTGGATGCATTTTCTTTTTCAATGTGTATTTATAGGAGGGTGGCATATCTCTGCGGGTTCTTCCACTAACAAGATCAGACAGTGTCTCTGAGCTGCTGGGTCTCTTTGATCAGTGGTCTCAGAACCTCAGGCAGAGGCACCAGAGTGCTGAGCAGCACATTCCTCTGCTTCTCCTGATGCACAGCAAGGAAGTCCACAAATGTTGGTTTATGAGCAAGTATCTGAGAGCTGCCAGAAGTGAGTGGAAAATCTGCTACCTTGACTTTCTAAATATATTGAGAGCTGCACCTCTAACCTTGAATGTCTGGCCATTAGCTGTCCAGAAAATAGCAGAAAAAAAGTTATTTTGACCACATTTTTATAGTATTGTCAAAGCTAGGCCATTCCGAGTCCTCTCTCACTTACGAAATCTTCTGTTGTTCATATCACAACTGCTGTGAAAGGTAACACATATAATGCTGTCTGTCTGCCAACATCACAAACTGCCACTTTTATTGCTCAGGGTGATTTTTTTCCACTCAGACTCCATTTCCTGACAGGATGTAAAATGCAAGTCTAAACTAATGAACAAATGGAAAAATAGCTGTTCTACTATAATCTCCATACTTCACATGGAGACAGGGAATATGCATGTTCATTTCACTCCATTAGATACTGCCAACTGATTCTTTCATAGATCTTTTGTTGGTGAGTCATGAATTCATCCCTAACTCATAGAATAAAAATACATTCACTTTTCATTTCAAAAATACATTTCACATTTGGAGAGATGCTGCCACCTTCCACAAAGGATTTACATGCACAAACTCTCTTTTGACTCATCTGGAGAATGGACTTCATTGTGTATGAGTTTATGTGTTGTATAAACAGGCTTTGGCAGAGCTCAATTTTTTATAATTTTGCATATCAATACTTTAAAGGATTTTATTATGTTGATTTAAATTTTCACAGTTGAGTAAAATTAAGGGTTTTAAGCATTTTTTCCCAATATTTAAATGTTCACAGTTGTGGGAGATTAATGTGGGGTCAGCCAATAATTATTTAATGACAGTAGACATGGAGATTCAAAAAGTAAATTTTTGTAACTGTTTAAAATACACTTGACAATGTCATATGTCAAAATATACAAAGTAAATATCCTTAAAAATCATACTGAAGTTCTCAAGCAGCATTTTTCTTCCTTTGCTTATCTGTAAATTTTGATGACCATCAATGGAAATATTGTTTTTGTTTGTATGCATGAAATGAAATCAACATTTACAGATACAAATCTAATCGTTCCAAGCCTATATATAAATAAATGCAATTGCTTGTATTCAAATAACCAGTAAACTGTATCTATGAATAGAATAAAAATATGAAACCTGTTAATTAATTCAACCTTTCATCTTTCTTAGGTAGAAGGAGTTCAATACAGCTCATTATGAGAGTCTTCCGAATGAGACTTTATAGACAGTAGTCATGTCTCTTCTTTGTGGACATTGAGTGGCATTTACAGTGTGGCCAGTGTTAGTCAAACTCTGCACCCACTGGAGCAAGTGGTAAAATGTCCAGTGGCTTCAACAGGAGCAGAATTAGCCTAATGCTGGTTGAATACAAGTATAGATCCCACTATTAAGGTTCAGTGGCAATTTTTTTGAGAATAGGTTTTTATTCTGTATTTTTAAATAAAGTGTTGGCTCTGTCCCAGATATCTACCACTCTACTTCCCTTTCATGCCACTAGTGACTGCATTGCAGTCATGAATTGATTCTGCCCTCAGAAAAGCACTTAAGCAAATGTATTAAATGGGATTTAAGTAGTTTCTTAGGTGTCTTTCTAAGATAAGAATGTTTTCCTGGATTAAAACTATAGTTCGTAAAATTAAAAAAAAATAGGATCTCTTGGTTGGAATGTGCTATATAAAAAATACATACATATATACATACATGCTGGGCAAAAGTTCTTCCCTCAGTTCCACCTATGCAACCTCATTCCACGGGTGTAACAGAAGGACCAAATTTTATCCACTCGGTATAGATACAGTACATTAAATTGTGGCTGTTATATAAATTAATGACCTACACTATTTAATCTTATTTAATAACTATTTAAGGAATCTTTTCCCTAGTGTAAGAAGATTAGACTCTTTCAGACTTGGTATTGCAACATGGAATTACCTTAACCTAATTTAAAATAAAAAATCAATGAAACATCTCAAAAAAAGTAGTTAAGCAGAATTCATTGTTGACTAATCTTCCTAGTCCTTGTAAAACTGCAATGTGTATGTCTTTGTTATTTTCCTTGTTTCATTAGCGGGAATTCACTGAATAAATCTCAGTGTGCTACAACTAATTACTGGCTTTTCTAGGTTCCTGCTGTGCAGATATGCTCCCTTTTGTCACAGCTTGCTGAAAATGAATGTGCATGAATTCTTTAGCATGAGAGAGAAGTCAAGGGAAAAGGCATTCAGGTGGACAAAGCAGCCCAGACAGTCCCTCAGAGTCTAACCTGCCAGTTCTGCCAGAGAATTGGCTCCTGTTGAAAGAATACTTCCCGCACCTTGGCATCTGGGTTTTGTAATTACCATTTGCAGTGTGAGAAGAGGAGGGCAGAAGTGTTTAGATACAGTTCTCTCTACTATTCCCCTTTTCTCTCCCAAATACATTCAGATTTTTTGCTTGTAAATTAGAAAATATTTGTTAAAGATACAGAATAAAATAATTTAAAAATATATTTCTTTAAATAGAAAAGTGACATCAACTCAAGGCAATATGAGCTTGAATTTCCTGGTACTTATTGCTAATACTTTTTACATTTCTTTCTATCATAAGGAGATTTCAATTTCCAGCAGTAAAGGGTTTGTATAATATAGTACAGTGAAACTATTTTTTACTTTTTTTTTTAAATGTATGGCTTGTGCAATTGGTGTACTTATTCTGCAGATGATTGAATTGTTTGAAACACAAATCTCCTCCAAACTTGCACACTCCTATCTCCAAACACATGCATACCCATTCCCTCAGGTTCTTTACAAGAGTATTAGGAAGGCTGGTTATCACCGGGAGTCTGAAAATAGAAAAGAAACACTTTTTGAACTGGTGTGGTCACGGTTTAATAATGTGATGATGCCTGGAGAGTTTGAAAAGTTTTTTGATTTTGCCCATAAATAAAAGGTTTTGAGGCAAAAAAAAGAAAAAACAACCACCTACCAAACAAACATACAAAAACTAGGGGATTGCAAATATTCTTCCAGCTTCTAGCAGCTTAATTGTGTGTCTCCCCATTTCTGGACAATTTTCAGTGTTGTTCTGTAGAAAATAGGAGTAGAAAGATTGTAAATGAATAAATTTTGTCCTCTGGGCAGTATGGAAAACTATCTGCAGATATCAGACATAAACACATTTTTCATGGGCAACTCAGCCTCCTGGGATGTTCTAAAGAATAGAAACATTATTAGTTGTTTTAGTTCTTAGCAATGTTTTCTTATGCACTAATGTTCTGTTCTATTGTAGACATCTATGGAGAAAATATTTTGTAAGTCTGAATCACTTAATTTTATGTTGTTATACGTAGTGTGACAGACCCAGACCAGTGGGGTATAGGAGTCTGGTAGAGGGCAAATATACTGATCACTGGATGAGTAGTTTTCTGTTCCCAGTGTGACCAGAACAGGGGCTGCACTAGAGTAATCAGGAACCTGCTAGAACCAAATAAGACAGGCAGGATAATTGACACCTGGAGCCAATTAAGAAACTGCTAGAATCAGTTAGGGCAGGCTAGCTAATCAGGGTAACTTAGTTTAAAAAGGACCTCACTTCAGTTTGCGGTGTGCATGTGAGGAGCTGGGAGCAAGAGGCATGAGGAGCTGAGAGTGCAAAGACATATTGCTGGAAGACCAGGAGAAAGGTCCTGTGGTGAGGATAAAGAAGGTGTTGGGAGTAGGCCATGGGGAAGTAGCCCAGGGAGTTGTAGGTGTCACACAGCTGTAGCTGGAGGCACTCTAGACAGCTGTAGTCCACAGGGCCCTGGGCTGGAAACTGGAGTAGAGGGCGGGCCCAGTTTCCCACCAAACCTCCCAACTCCTGATCAGACACAGGAGGAATTGACCTGGACTTTGGCTTCTACCAGAGGGGAAGATCCTGGGCTGTTTCCTGACCCACATGATGAATCCATGAGGAGAGCAAATCCACCAATAAGTGTAGGACCCACCAAGGTAGAGGAGGAACTTTGTCACTGTAGCCTTCTGATATTAATTGCTTCACTGATAGTGTAGGTAGGTGGTGCAACACCATGAATTTTTTCTTATAACTTCTGATTGTTGTCTGATCAAGATTGTAAAATCTCCTAATACTCTTTTCAGTGCTGTGCATACTTATGGTGAGAGATGGAACAACTGCAAAAGGAAGTTTAAAAAAGGCTTTCTTCAGGAGTGATTATTATTTATTGGTGTTATTGTTTGTATTACAGTAGAGTCTAGATGCTTCACTCAAGATCAGGACCTCAGTGTGATCTGTGATAAAAGACAAAGTTAAAGACAGTCCCATTCTCTTTCAGCTTCAAATCTAAGAGGGCTAAATAGTCAGAGTGGGGGAGAGAAAATATTAATAGTCTTATTTGACAGTAGCTGAATGAAGCAGACAGCGTAGGCTGAGTTTATCTAAATCCTGAAAAATTCACTTATCCACCTGAAATGTTAAATGTCTGCATATTCATCTTTATCCCTCCACTTCTCTGACCTATTTATGTCTCCAACAATTTCTCTGGGTATCTATAAGACACCTATTACCATGGTATCTAGGTGCTGCCCCAATAGACTCCACCCACTTTGCTCACTTTTCTTCAGCATATCCCCCTCCCTACAGCTCTTCTATTTCCACGTCTTTAAAGGATTTCACAGTCAATCAATAATCATTACCATCTTCCCGTACTTTTCTATGTTGCACAGCTGGTAATTTTTTTGTTTTGTTTTAGGTGTTATGGAAAGCTGCCACCTGGATGTAGGAATCTCTGTTTTGTACATACCTGTAAGCATATCATGAAAGTGTTCAAATTGTATGTGACATGTGAGTACATAATATTGATGTATCTCTCTGAAATCGCATGTTGAAGTGAACAGTGTCCAGTTAGATAAAAAGTAAACTCTTTCTTTGATCTGTACTAAGATCTCTTGCATCTCTCTTTATGGCCATTCTATGCTTGTCAACAGAAGCCTTACATGTGGAATGAATGAAGAATTTCCCTCAAATATTGGAGAGGAGAATTTCACCTTTAAATTTCATGACTACATGTCATTTAGACAGGATAAATTAAATATTAACTTGGAGTGAAGATGTAGGAAATGAATATAGTCTAGGTCTATGTTAACATTCTTACTCTCTTATTGCATACTCAACACCATAGCATTTCAATGCCTGGGGTTTTCTGCAGCACTGGTGGGTGAAAAGAGCAGCATTGCCATCCCCCTTAGCCCTGGCTTGCCTTTTCCACTCCTTGCCCAGTCATTCCCCCTCCCCTGATCTGCTCACTTCACACTCCTGGATCCCAGGCAATGGGGGATGTTACAGAGGCAAGTGCTAACTCCTTTTTTCATGAAGCAGGACAGGAGGGTGAGAACAAAAGGTCCTCAGTGCACATACACATGCAGGGTTTGAGTATTGAAATAAATATATGATTAGCAGGGTGGAAGATCAGTTTTGCTGAGTAACTTCATTTGGTGGTGTAGAATGTTACAGATAGAGGGAACTAAAGGGAACTCCTTTCTTGTTTCATGCAGGTTACTTTGGTTTTCTTTCTTTTTTGTGTAAATATTTGAAGGGTGTTTTTTTTCACTCAACTTTTCAGGGGTGTGACGTGCTTTCCTCAGGTGGGGAATATATTAATGTTTAGACATGAAAGCTATATAGCCGTAAAGACTGGCAGACAGTGCTTTGTAGAGACCTAGTTCTGAAATATTAAATATGTATAGGCTAGAACTGAATGGTTTTACTGCCCTGGAACTTGAATAAAGCACTGTCCTGGAAGTTGCAACCCTGGCATAAAACAGAGATGAAACCCTGCACAGTTCTAGAATCGAAGTATGAGTCCCAAAATAGACCCAAGGTCAAAGAACTCTGCAGACAGAAGTACCATTACATTCACTATATATATTAGTTTAAAATACAATAAAGGAAAGTGATATTAAAATTTAGAGGTTCTTTTTCCAGACAATTCTTGTATAATTTCAGTCATTTTAATTAGTCTTTATCAGAGAACTTGCTACTATAACAATGTAATGATTATTTAAACTGACATGCAGAATTTTATAGAATTATTTTCAATGTTTATCTTCATAATATGATCATAGAAGATATATTGGACAAAATGACATGCTTATAAAGTTAAATTAAACCATTACTTCTAATTTTTAGACCTGGGATGTATCTCAGTAATATTTAAATACTGCAGCCTTAGCATCTATGGCCAAGTATATAAAACAAGTAAGTTAACGAAGAATCCATGACAAGCACTGATATTTCTTGTGTAATTTTTAAGAGATCAGAGAGGAGAATGTGTGAATTATCTATATTATTCCTATGAATATTATGTGCATCTATGTGGTGGTAGAGGTTAAATATCTGGTTCTGTGGAATCCAAACAGTTAAATCCAGTTTGATCTCTTCAGGAACCCAGCAGTGGCTTTAATTTAATTGCCTGGTACTCACAAGACAGTGCCCTAATCCTCTCTTGGGAGGCTATTACAGATCCTCTCTAAAGAACCACGTAAACCAGTTTGGATAAGATGCAGAGTCCCAAGTCAAAGACTTGAATCATGAACAAAGGATATTTGGAATGAGTAAAAACACCTATAAGGTAAGGAGCGAGAAATACTGACTAGAGGAATCACTGAAGAAATGTCTACACTACAATCCGAGGTGTGATTGTGGCATAGATCTACTTGTGCTAACACAGCTAAAAATAGCAGTGTACACGTGGCAATACAGGCTTCAGCACAGGCAAGCAAAATGAATGCATAACCAGAGTGCCTGGCATGCTTTTACATCCCGTGCTTAAGACGATGCTGCTGCATCTACATTGCTACTCTTAGCCATGATAGTGTGGGTGTGTATACCAGTGCTTCAGTCACACCTCATATTACAGTGTGTATGTACCCTGAGAGAAGGAGGCTGCATGAGTAGTCCACCTTGCCTACCCTATTACTGTGAAGCTACTTAGAACTTGCAAAGAAAGGCCACAGGTTAGATAAGAAAATGTGTTTAGACATTTGTTGTTTTAATCCTGGTCTCTCCACTTGTGATGTTTCTATAGATAAATAAATCACACTTGTTTTTGGAAAGCTGTCTTAAGTCACTGCATTTATCGACCGGTCACATTTCCCAGACTGTTGGGCCTGCTGGTATAATGCAATTGCTGTAACAGAGGTTACTGTAACCTGATGACCTGTGGGGTTCCTCCCTGAGAGAAACACAGGCATGGTGGCTTGGAATTGGTGCCCAAGAAAGAGAGAGAAAATGGGGTCAAGCTATAGCTGTAACAGTCTGTATGTTCTCTCATATCGCAGGGTGATCGTGACTGTGAGAGACAAGTTAGATGCCTCAAATCTCTTTGAATCACACCCATCTGTTGTTGACTGACTTGTGCACTGTACTTGGAGTGAACAGGGCTGCTCCGTTTGTTACTCAGAAAGCCCTTAATGTCTTGCGACTGGCTTATATGAAGAGAAATGCAGTCTCAACAAATACCACCCTGGCTACTCTCAGGAGGGGCATTTGATCTGAAACCCCTCTGTTTAACAGAGGCAGGAAGGAATCTCAACTTTGGAACTTACTCTTGCAACTTGGTCTGAAATAGTCCAATTCTGATCTTCAGGGCATGCTGCCAGGGTTTACCAAAGCCTTTTGGGGTGGAGGGTTATGACAGAAGCAAGTATTTAGAGATGAGGCAAAGTATTGTTTGGATTTGATTTGATATTTGGTTGGTTATTTCCTGGTGTTGGGATGAATGGAGGCTGCTGGTTTATTTCTTGTGATTACTTTTAATTTGTCTCAAAGATGCCGAGAACCTTGGTTAGTTTGCTTAGGGTAGGAAGAATATATATAAAAATCTGTTTAAAAAAGGAGTGTTCTTGCCACTGACTTCACTGGGAGCAAAGCCAGACCTCAGCACTAACACACTATTGATTTTTACTAGCTATTTTTATTTATCTGATTACTTGTAATAAGATTCAGAACAGATGTTTGTGATTTATGATTCACCATTTGCACTGGAGGTGAAATTCATCCACATGTGTGAAGGGCTTGCACATCAGACTGTTCATCTGTTTTTTTAAAAAAATACCCATCATATTTTAATACTGACACCTGCTGTCAGGCAGTCTATGGAAATATGATCAATACACAGACTTGCTTCTGTCACCCTGTCCAGGTACAGGTAGGAACATTACAATTTCTTATCTCTTTGTCCTTCTATTCTTGTTCCTTCTCTTTGGAGTGCAAACAGAATAGCACGCAAAATTTTACTCTTGTATGTATGTGAGTAAATGTGTGTATCTTACAGGGAGGCTATGTCAGAAGGGGATTTTGAATTTTGTCCCAAATATGGACAGATTCATTTTGATCCTCAACTCCATTGGAAAGGTGTTTGACAGCTGATAGATGGCTATTGAAAAGGTTCTTTTTCCTGATTGCATTAGTCTTACCCTGTTCATTGAGGATCATAGCCTCCTTGGAAAATCATAGTTGCAAAGGAAAAGGCATGTTCTCCGAGAGCTCAGTCCCAGTACTCTTTGAACTTTGAACATAAGGTGTGTGTTCCATGGGCAGCTAGTGCTCTGATTTGGATGCACTGAAATGGAGTGCATCAGTCTGTGTTTGCCAGCAAGTTGGTTGCATTAACTCAAGTTTCCTTCACATCTGCAGTTGCATTCTCAAGTGCAGTGCATTCAAGGAGATGCTGGAATTCCTAAATGTATAGAGCTACATTGGCAGTTGGGTGTCACAGGATGGCCACCCAAACAGTTGAAAATAATGATTTTTCTTGCTAAAGTTGCTATTTGGATGCGTGGATTTGTTGGAAGAAGGGCTATCCAGCTTGACTTCTCCACCCCTCGCACATCATAGAAGTGCGCTCTGCACTGATTCTAAATACCATAGGCTTAGATGGATGGGCTCTGGAACTGCAGTTGTACAAATCTAGTAGCCAAATCCCTTCTATGTATGGGTAGCATGTTATTCCACTGATAGCAGTCATGGAGGAACTGTACTGTAGCTGTAGCATGTGTGGTCAGTTTCAGTGCTGTGTGTGGTATGGAAATGCGAAGAGAAGAAGAGAGTGGACAGTTCTTCCTCACACATTCTGTGTTCCTAGCCTAACTCTAAACCACAAATTTCAGCTCGGGCGTTTTGGGTCGCAGTGAGGGTGAATGGAAGAGACTGTGCCAAAAGGACCACTAAGCTGTTTTTGCAAAGGCCAACCTACTGATGAGACCAGCCCTCATGTCCCTTTTTTGGTGGTTACTGTAGCATTTAATGGCTCTCCCCACCCCCATTTGAAACAGAAGGGCTAGTGATGACTGGTAAAATGTAACACAGCGTGAGTCAGGTTCACTTCCTATAAAGCATGTTTAAAACTCTCAAAAAGATTTAGCCTGTATTAATGAGTTTGTATGATTTAGACAAACTCATTTGCAGTGAGATTTTTTTCTTTGCAACTGCCAATTATGAACAGAGCAAGTTTTCCAAAAGCAAAGCAAAGAAATTTTGATACTAAATTGTGCAACACTTTCAGTTTTGAAGCATTTTGATAAATAGAATTATCAGCATGAGTTCATTGAAATGAACTCATTCCTTTTGCCTTTCATATTTTTAATTCATTGCAGCAATTTTGAATTAAAAAAAGTGCTGGATGATCCTGAAAAGGCCAGCAATTCTAGTTCAGCTAAACACCCAGTTCTTCTAATGCTTATTGTCTGGAAATATCAAGTAACATATTACAAAAGCTGGCAGGCATTACATTTCAAATGCTTCCTAGTTTTGGCTGGGGAAAAAAAAACAAATATTGTTTTCTGGTGCCTATTGCAGCTAAAACAAGTTCAGAGGCACAAGAAAAAAGCTCAGGCTTCACAGGATTGTGTTTTTTTTTCCTGCCATCTAAATAAGTGTAGGCAGATCACCAGCTGATGTAAATTGGCATAGTTCCAATTAAGTGAATGGAGCTACTCCAATTTACTCCAGCTAAGCACCTGATCCTTGTACTCTGCTCGTCCACAGGGATCCTAGAAATCTGTTTGCCATGGAAAAATGTGGCATTTGCTTTTTCACAGATAATCTTTAGTTTTTACATTTTGTAAAAAAAATAAAAACACGTTAACTGTTAACTAAATTTTACTGGGCTTCACTGCCCTAGTAGTCAGGAGACACTACTGACTCTGACTCCTAGGCTACACAACCCTACAACAAAGAGCCATTTGATGCACTTAAACGCTTAGGCCTCATTGCCTAGATGCAGAAGATGGCTTGAGGATGGGGTGCACTCACCCTGCACTGGACAGGGAATCTCCTAGCCCATCACAGCTACCTTATTATATGTAAAATTATACAGAAATTAGTGACATCCTCCACCAATGTATCTCTCTGTCAAAATTCTCATTGAATTAAATAGTTCAGGATCAGGCCCTATTGTTAGAGTTGCCAGTTTTGGTTGGATGTATTCCTGGAGGGTTCATCCCATGACATTATCTTTAATTAAAGAATCTTTAATTCCAGGAGACTCCATGACAATCTTGGAGGGTTGCTAACCCAATGTATGCTAGCACATACCAGTGGCCCATCAGACTCAGATATGCTTTTGTTGCATTTTCTTTGAGCAATTACATATGATACTAAAGTATACTTACCCTAAGGGATGACTAAACTCCTTATTAAATTATACTTTTATTGAGCATTTCTTACCGTGACTTCCAGAAAAAAACCTAAACTCAAAAAGAACTGAAAGCCCCCCTGTAATTATACATAACTATAGAACCAAATGAGGATGCTGTGAATAGTGAACCATTTTTGTGCTTTAAGATGCTAGTAGGTATAGTACTCAAATAGCAAAATGTTCTCCCGAGAATAAGCAATGCTGTCATCCCAGATCATTTCAAGTCACTTTTGGTGACTTTCTGCACTAACCATAAAGTTTTCACTAAGGGTAAGTGAGGGGGGGAAGATAATTTAGCCCTTTTTGTTTGTCCAAAAATATACTTGATATATTCAGATATGACAGGTGCTCAGATATTGTGGTGAAGGGGTGTGTATGTTATGATGAACCCAGTTAGGTAAATTTATGAAGAGGAAAATGTTGCTCAGTGGAATGTCTTTCTCCATGAGAAGTATAACACATACTCTGAAGCCTTAGCTAGGTGATATTTCAGTGCACTTCCTTTCATGTGAACGTTGCCTTGATGACAATGATTTAATGAGCACCATCTGTACAACATAATTTTTAATCAGGATCTAAGCACTGAAATATTTAGGCCTTTGCATTGTTTAATTATTTAAGTGGAATTCTATAATAACTGGGCAAGGTAGATTAATGTAAAATTATGTAGCACAATCATGTAGGATGCGAGTGGGCACTAATCCATTCTAAATCAGAATGAAGATAGCTTATCACAAACAGTACACCCCACATTAAAACCAAACGAATGAGTTTTCAATCTGCTAATAAGATACCTGTTAAAAATGTGAAGTAGCAGACCCAGCATTGGGGATATGCAATGCACTTCTGGAAACCACAAATGTTTCTGAAGATTGGTTGGCAGTTATAGTGCTTATGTAGGAAAATACAGCCAAGGGAAACTCCAGAATTACAGACCACTAAGGGCTGGTCTGCACTACCACGCAGTAAATCAATCTATTTTACGCAACTTCAGTTACGTGAATAACACAACTGAAGTCGACGTAGTTAGAGTCTCTTGTTGTGGTGGCTACACTGAACTGTGTTAATGGGAGAGCATCTCCCATCGACTTTCCTTTTGCTTCTTGGGGAGGTGGTGTACACATCACTGGGAGAGTGCTTTCCCATTGATTTTAGCATCAACACTCACTGAATCAATTGTCAGTGTAGACATGCCATAAGTCTCACTTCCTTTCTGAGAAACTGGCTAGGACAGTAATTAAGGATAGAGCACTACTGTACAAAACTGGAAAAAGTTAAACCTGATAGGATCAAACCAGCATGACTTCTATAGCTTTCCAGAATTCTTTAAAGAAAGTTAGAGTACAGAGGATATAATTTATTGGGATTTCAAAAAAAAGTGATAAGATCTCGACTAAGAAACAATTAAGAAAAATACATAACTACGAGGTTAAGGGCAAAGCCCTGGGCTTGATTTAAAAACTAGTTAAAGGTAATGCTCGTATAGTACTTTTCCATTTCAAAATGTTTCACAAACATGAATGAATCCTCACAACAGCGCTATAAGACAGATAAGTCAGTTTTATTATCCCCATTTTACAGAAGGGGAAAATGTCACCAAAGCTACAAGTCAATGTTGAACATGGCTTAGATTAGAACTCGAGTGTTCCTTGCTGACAGACCTGTGCTCAGACCACTGGATGGACTTAAAAAGCAAAAAGATGGTTGGGTGTCCATCAATAATAACACTTATAGATCTCCATGCTAAAATAAGTAAGAGGGTAACCAAATCACACAGGCTGGAATGTAACTTGATTTCCTGCAGTATGGCAAAGAAGAAATCTCCTTCTTCATCTTCCATGTGCAGAACTGCACATTACCAATGTTCCATTAGGATAATTACTTGTTATGGACAGGAACAAGTTTAATGCAATTAATTCCAGACTTCACTGAGGAAAAATGATGTTTACAAAAACTCGACTCTTAGCAACGAACAGAGGATCCTTATTGTTTTACCTGAAAACCATGATGGCTTTAGGCCACAGAAGTTTATAGCAATTCAATACAATATATGAATAGCACTCAGGTTGTGCCCCATCCAAAGAAACATTTTCACAATTCTTCAGCTGCAAGAGATATTGTACAACTCATATTCTATAAAATAGGCCAGAAAAGGTGGTCTTCTGAGATACAATCAACAAATCTTGATGCTGCCTGACACTGAATAAGAAATACCAGCTTTACTTACAATTTTGCAAGATTTTTGCAAATCAGGCCAGTTTGTTTATTATTTTGACTAGTTTTTAACTTTATAATAAGTCCAAAATAAATGTATTGTTTAGCTTCTTCTCAACCCATCTGCTGTTCTTTGCATTAACAATATCTTAAATTTTAGCACAATTTTAATCAATCTTAGACATTTAATAGTATTAAACAAGAGGAAAAATATGATTTAGTTCAGTCTTTGTTCCTGCCACCCAATTTCTTTGATTATGTGTTTAATGTTTGATTATCTGTGGGAAGAGGAAAAAATGGGCAACCTCCCTCCCTGTATTTTCCTAGTATCAATTAAATAGATTTTCAAAGATGTGAATTATCCTGCTAACACAGTCCATAATATGAGCTATTGCTTGATCAGATATTTTTAAACTGCAAGGTAGTAGATGCCACTTAAAATGAGTACTAGACAGTATTGAAATCAGGATATAAAATGAAGAACGTTTTGAACTCCTGAGATCTGTGGAGATTTTCCTTGCAGCTAACGGACATACGATAGTTAGTATTCAGTACCTTGGAAGAAGAATTATTTCTCATAGCTTTGGACTTCTCAAGGTTTGTGAGTACAACATGCATTTTCATAAAACAATAATTGCATTATCATTCTTTCAACCCTTCAGATTAGCCTGAATAATACAACCAAGGGTAATGATTGTTGATAGTGCAAGCTCCGGCATTGTGGTTTGTGTGTGTGTGAAAAGACAATCTCTCCTCAACTAAATGCATTAATTTACACCATTAAGATGACCAGTTTACTTACCAGAATGGCTTTTTGTTTTGTTTTTTATGTCTAGTCTCAAAATATAAAAAGACTTTGGTCCAGCAATAGGATTGGAGGAGACAGTTCTTTGTACATGCAAGGCGTGCCATTGACTACAATGAAACTTGATGTGGGTGTAAGGGACTGTGTGAATAATTCATTCCAGGAACAGAGCCTACCACTGTAGTGCTTTTTCATGTTGATATCGCCTGACGTACTTGCTGGGGATAACTTCCTGTTAACAAATCTGATGAGATTCATGTTTATGTATATATTCTTTTTCTAGATATGCCCCAGGGCTCAAAAGCTAGCTGCAGATCAACTGAAGTCCAATATGCTTTAAGTACAAATCCAGCAAAAGTAGTTGGAACTATATGTGGTAAAATATTTAACATGCACTCACTTGAATGGGAGAGGCATGTACTAGAGAAGTAGTACATCAGATTACCAGGTATGGCAAAATTTTGACCTGTCTAAAATTTCTCTAAGGGAGAGTTTAAAAGGAATGAAAGGTATTGTAGGTATTTAGAAAAAGGTGAAATCTGTACATTGTACTAGCACTAACGTCGTCATGATTTAAAAACTAAATAATGTAACCTTCTTAATGGTTTTATTCAAGTAAGATTTTAATCACGTGATTCAAGAGAGAGCTATGGTAAATACATTCTGATTCAAAAATACGCAAGAATCATGTATTTATCATACTGTGTATAATAGTGTTAGTAAAACAGTGACAAATGTATGTAGAGAGCTCAACAAAGAAGATAAAGACGCATGATGAGCCTTTATTTCATAGTCTTTCCAACTTAATATTCCTTCTGATCCACTTTCCCGTCCGAATATCACCATCCCTGTTATGGAAGTACGCATCATCTTTCCATGGCTAAGAGTAAAGCAAGGTGCCCATTGTAAGGCCCTCTAACTTTTGCCAGAACAAACCATGTCAAACGTTCAGCTAAAATAACCAATAAATAAGTTTGAGATAAACCTTTTAAAAAAACATTTTCAAGTCATTGTGATTAACATTTTTTTCATTGCTTGAACTTGTTTCAAAATTTTTTTCTCTCCTCCCCTTCCCCCCTCAGCCTGCTATATTTCACTGATTCTTTTACCTACAAACTTCTGAATGATTCCAAAAGATCCAACCTGATCAAAAGTCCAATTGGAGATTGTCTGTCTGATTTCATTGGGGTTTGGATCAGGCATTTTGGTCTCTCTTGCAAATAACTCTGCCATGTTGCAGCATTTCTTGAAATGTATAATGAAACTGTTTTGAGATTTACCAAAACCACACAGACAGAAAGCTTGGAAATTCCCAATCAACCTCTCTTCCCATCTCCTCAAAAAAGGAAAGTTAAGGTTGTAAGGTGCTTCTGCAAACCTGGAAAGTTTGCAAATTAACAGTTAAGGTATCCAGGCGGTCCTAGGCTGCCATACCATGCTATTCATTCATTTACACCCCAAGTGACCTGCACCAATAAGAGCCCAGGACTACTCATAGGAATAACCATACATAAAATATAGTATATGGGAAAGATTCTTCTCTCCCCAATCCCTTTACTCTGGCCCTTATGTACCATTATGGTGGTATACAGAGGCTGTAAAGATACCACAAGAGGTCAGGAAGAATTCCCTTGGTACAGGAGCAGCTTAGGCCTGACATAAGCTGTTCTACCCTAGCCCTTCCTATCATTAGGGATACATGGTGCTAGTGTCTCTAGGTTGCAACACAGTCCTCAAATTAGAGCAACAGCCAGGGCTGCTTTAATTTATGTCCAGAATTACAATGGACCCTAGCCAGCTCAGAATCCAGTTGGGACAAAGACCATCTTTGCCTCCCTTCTCCTGTGGAGTCAGACCTTATGACTTGAATGGTTGTTGATGGACTGGGTGTTTAACTATCCTTCTAGTTTGCACTTTTGCCAAGCCAACAAGAACATCCAATGGCCTGTCCCTGTACCACCTCTTGCTTTTTAAGGATGCAACGAGTGGGACGCCTTCCTCCTTCCTGCCCCCATGCTCTTCAGTAAGTTCCCTGGTAAGGGACCGCTCACCTTTCCAATCCTAGAAGGCCTTCCTATGTGTTGCTCAAGAAACTAAAGTATTGATGTTGAGGCTTCTCTGTCCCCTGTAAAGGGCTGGCTATGAGAATATCTCACTCCTGCTGGGCTGTCCCCTATGAGGCATTACAGTTAACTTTTCAATGTGAACAATATGAAAATAATACCCTGTAAATAACAGTTTGTTCCCAAAAGCTTAATGTAATTACATTTTACTTTATTTGTATGGATGGATATATTAAAAAAAAAAAAAAACTTTGCATACTCCAAATTGTTACTTTCATAGTATGTAACTGGAATGAAATGCTGAACTTTCATTTGTTGCCATGGTTAAGGATTGTAGAATATTCTGAACTAATACATTACCTAAAATAAATGCACCAGTTCCCTTTAACAAGAATTAATGCTGTAGGCTGATATAAGTGAATGGAGCTTTCATGGCCTTTAACAAGGCACTGATTAGGAGAAATGGAAAGGTGGCTTCTGACTGAGAATGGTTCTTCATCTAAAACAGCCCATAATATTTAACAAGCTCTGGAAAAATAATTTTGTCTCATGAAAGTATTAATGAGCAGGAAGGGTCAAAAAAACAAATAAACTACCAATTCCCAACAGGACATTTCAACCTATTAGTAGCACTGCGACACTAAGCAGTGCTGAGACATTTTATTAAATGTATTTGTTTTTTTTCTATTCCTGTTTTATTCATATAAATGAACACAACTGAGAAAAATCAAAAATGTTAATAAAAATGTGTACTGTGCTGTTAACACACAAGGTTAAATCCTCAGCTGTGCTAGGGAAGAGATCAGCACTGCTGAGGAGGGGTGAAGGGTTCTCTCAGCCATTCTTCCACCCCACAAGGACGAATGGGTACAAACTGGACACTAGGATGTTCAGGCTTGAAGTTAGACGAAGGTTTCTAACCATTAGAGGAGTGAAGTTCTGGAACAGCCTTCCGAGGGGAGTAATGGGGGCAAAAGACATATCTGGCTTTAAGACTAAGCTTGATAAGTTTATGGAGGGGATGGTATGATGAGACTGCCTTCAG